>NC_141627.1:6771530-7071530 GCF_047967505.1 Dipteris shenzhenensis | reverse complement strand
TGCAGAAGTGCCCTACATTGTCAGTGTGGAAAGCATCAAGGTCTCGGTATTGGTCGGCGTTGCCTCTCGGGTCTTTGGGTCTGCAATCCATGTGTATAGTGTACTCTTCAGAAGTGTGTTTCTGTGCTCTCTCGAAGAGTGTTATTTGTATTTCTCAGTTCTCCAAGTATAAAGCAAATTCTCCCCTGATTTGGGGGGAGGGGCCCTCAGTGGGTATAGGGACCCATGGGTTGTCGACTCCTTTCTCTCTACACCCTTATCTCCTTTCTCTCTCTATGGTGCATAACCTAATTCCTCGCTAAAGGTTTAAAGAAGGTCTTGCTGTGATTACACGATCAGATAACCGTTGCAAGTTACATTTACTGCCCACATCTACTAAGTCGAGGACCATTTGGTCACGAGCAGCACATCGGAGCACTTCAACATTCAAGTGACCAAAACGAAAGTGCCATAGGTCACCTTGAATAGAATACGTGATCGTGGAAAGCGCAGACAGAGTATAGATGTCATGACTTATTGTACCTGTCTGTACCACCTGACCGATAGCCTTATCCTGAACATCCACAAAGTTTTCATCAAGCAATATTGTGGTACCAAATTGGTAAGTCTTATAAACAGACAATAAATTGAATCCGAGAGAGGGAACAAACAGAACTCAAGAAAAGTGCATCCCTCCTTTTCCATTGGGAATGATGTCGAGGTTGCCTTCACCACCAACTTTGATGACAGAGCTATCGCCGATACAGACATCCCCATCGGAGATCACAAAATCCTTCAGCCCATCTGGAGAAGGACTCATATTCCGATATGCCCCCCTATCAACAATCCAGGTCTAGAAGTCCTTTTCTTGGAGAGACACAACCCCATCTCCAACAAAGGAAGCGAGAGAGTCAATCATTTCAGTATGCACAAAAACAGGAGTGATAGCAGCCGAGGAAGAACCTAGACCCTTGGAAGACCCGGGACCATTGTTGTTAACCCGATAAGGACACTTCCTCCAGTAATGGCCTTTCTTGCCACAGTGATTACACGATCGCTATGCCTTCAGTGCCTCCTTCTCTGCTTCAGTCCTCATATCAGGGATTGGATGACCTTAATTCTTGCATGACTGCGGAGCTACGAGAGCATCAGAGCCACCAACATGAGGCGAACTTTGAAACCGCTCCTCTTGATCCAGCACCATAGGCACCAACTCTTCCCCAAGTGAGAATACTCAGCCTACCACTAGTGATCAGTGAAGAATTAAAAGCAAAGTACATGAAAGTGAGATGAGAGAGCAAAGTAATGGCCATATCTTCAGATGAGATCTTCCCGGCCTGAAGGATCTCCTGTTGAAATTCCTGAAGCTTATTAATATGTTCCTGTTGGGATATCTCAAGGTGTATACCTCAGGCACACCTTGGTTTCTATGTGTGAGTGCTAGAGGCACAGTTAGGTGCCCATAAGCATAGTTAGGTGGTGGAAAGCCACATAGGATGATTGAGAGAATCTAGGAGCAAATTGAGGAGATGATTGTGGAGCTCTGAAGTCATCAGTGATGTCAGTGAGCATGTAAGAGGTGCCTACATAAGGACCTCACTCTTCTTCATTCCATAATGCAAGTATTCTGAGTTTGTGTCCACTCTACTCTTTCCTTTTAGTTTACCAACATGGTATCAGAGCCATTTGATCCCCCTTGATCCATTTCTGCCACATCATCATCTTCTTCTCCATCTTCTTCTTCACCATCTCTTCCTCTTCTTCCCAAAATTTTTGCTTAAGCTTGTTCTCCTCCGTTTCTCTGCCATTCTCCACGCCCTTCCTGCTGGAGATCCACCTCGAAGGGGCAAATCCCTGGCTGCAAGGAATTGACGAACCTTCGCTTCTGCTCGTCGCCATTTCACGCAGTTCGTCGATCCTTCTACCTGCGTTTTCTCTCAGCATGCTCCATGCTTCTCTAGTTCCTCTTAGAGGGAGCTTGTCCATACCTAGAGCTATCCTGTGCTGAAATCTGAGCAGCAATGGTTGCATATTCAAGCTGAAAACAGAGAAAAACCAGTCGAAAATGAAGAAGCGAGCTATGGCGCCCTAACGTGTTTTTGCGCCCTTTCTTCTCAGAGGACCTTCTGTGGTATATAAGCTCTCTTTTGCCTCAAAAACCCCCTTTTCCTTTGCTCTGAAGAGTGAGATACAAGCCCTCCAAGTTCAGTCTTTTGATTTTGACAGTTTTGACAAGTTTTTGAAGATGATGCTACATAAAATGCTACTCTAGCATTTCTGAGTTTTTGAAGTTTTTAATAACATCAGTACAACTGTGGCTTCAGCTTTGCTTTGAGTTGATATACCTGGTTTTGACGAGAAAGCTTTCATTTTAGCCACCTCTATGAAGCATGTAAGAAAAAGCATCATTGATTGAATTTTGGTCACTAGTCTTTGCTACATTAAATGCTTATATTTGGAAGCCTTTCAGTTGTTATTCTAGCCTTGTAAGAGAGAAGACACTGCCCAATACCTGGGTTAGACCCTCTCATGGCTACCATATTGAATACAGATAAGTTCAATGGAAAGGGCTTCCACACATGGCAGATGAAGGTGAAATTTGCATTGATGAGGGAAAAGCTCTGGGGACTTGTGAAACTGACTTCAACTTCTTCTTCTACAGCCTCCAATGCTGGAGAATCCTCAGCTCCGACACGCCCGGCAAGGGATCCCACTAGAGAGGAGAAGGCATATGGTATCATTGCTCTTGCTTTAGGAGATGATTACATTCATCATATCTCTGACTTAGAGTCTCCTTCAGAAGCTTGGCAGAAGCTTGACATGATTTTTGATGCTAGCTCTCACATCTCTAAATTATCACTTAAAATCTCTTTCTTTGAATTGAAGATGGTTAGTGGCACTCCTTTGGCAGCACATGTCAATTACATGGGGAGTCTTACGACTCAACTTGCTTCTATTAACTCTCCTATCACTACAGATGATGCTATAGCAGTGTTACTTAAGAGTATGCCTGAAGATTATGATCATATTGTTACCACTTTGAAAAATCTTCCTAATCCTAATCTTGAAGGTATTATCTCTGCTCTCCAAGAAGAAGAAAAGCACATGGAGCAGGAAAGGCAATGACACAGTTTATGCTGTAAAAATCCAGAAGGGCAAGTTTACACCTTGCAATCATTGTGGAAAGACAAATCACCTTTCAAAGGACTGCTTCAAAATCAATCCATGCAAACACTATGGCAAAAACAATCATCATGAGAAGTTTTGTAGAGCCAAAGCAAAGACAGAAAATGCCAATCTACTTTCAGTTATTGATGTGCCTCCACAAGATGAGGCATCCTTTGAAGATTATGCATTTTAAATCATCTCTATATGCTCCAAATCTCTCTTTTTATGTTGAGTCAAGGTACTCAGCCTGGATAGTCCTCCAAAATGAATGAAATAAACTATTGTGTTTTGTGTGTTTTGTAAACACCTCTGGTCACCTTATGATGTAGGCCATGTGTATGTGTTTTGCTCCATGGTACCTCCTGCAGACATTGTGTGCATGTACATGCAAGGGAGATAACCATTGGAAGGTTTTTTTTGTATCCCTTCTTGTTTACTTTACACCCATGGGGACCCTTGCTAGCTTGAGATCCTAGCCATTGATAGATCCATGACCACCATGAGATGGCATGAGACACCTTGTGCTAGCTGTATCCTTGACATAGCCTAAGGCATTCCCTTGAGGGAGGGTTTTGTTGGGATATCTCAAGGTGTATGCCTCAGGCACACCTTGGTTTCTATGTGTGAGTGCTAGAGGCACAATTAGGTGTCCATAAGCACAGTTAGGTGGTGGAAAGCCACATAGGATGATTGAGAGAATCTAGGAGCAGATTGAGGAGATGATTGTGGAGCTCTGAAGTCATCAGTGATGTCAGTGAGCATGTAAGAGGTGCCTACATAAGGACCTCACTCTGCTTCATTCCATAATGCAAGTATTCTGAGTTTGTGTCCACTCTACTCTTTCCTTTTAGTTTACCAACAGTTCCCGTATAGAAGAAGACTTATCAAGATCCAATATCCTCATCTAAACCTCAAGAGAGAACCTCTTCATAGAGGAAGTCCCGTAATAGAGGGACGCCAGATGCTCCCAGATACTCTATGCAGCCAACATGTGCTTTACATGATTAATAGAAGTACAGTTCAAGAAGATGAATTAACAGACCCTTGCAATGACACGGTCCCAGATCTGGGCCAGATTCTCGGCCTCCTATTGATCCAGAATACCTAAACTTGCATCAAGGGGATTTGGTCTTGTGACATCTACCAGAATGAAGTTCGCCAAGTCGTAAGACTGTAATACTGACTCCATCATAACACGCCACACGCCATGATTGTTCCCGTACAGTTGACGATCGATAGGGAACGTGGGTAAAACAGGGATCTTCACCTTGTTTTCTGCCAATTCTTGTAGAGAAGCCATGGGGAAGAACGGGGACGATAGGGAAGGAGAATAGAAGAAGGGGAACGAGGGAAGAAAGAGAGGCACACAATACGCATTTGGGGACACAAAGTACAGCCCTCACTGTGCATCCCAAGACTGAGAGGGTTTCCCATCAGCATCATGCCATGCATGGAAAGGAATGGCATCCCACAAGCCAAGCACAAACTGCTAACCATGGGCTGATGTGTTACCATGTGTGTGACGATCTTGTGTATTGCCACCTGGTCATAAGGGAAAAGAGGGGTTGCTTCCAACCCCTGACATGAAGATTGCCTTGCACATATAAGTCAATCAAAATCTCAAGATACTACAAGGACCACTAATCAAGTTGTGATGACAAAAGATCGTAATAGACAAAACAAGAGGGGCTGACGTACAAGTTCCACAAAGCATGGTACTGTGCTCATATACGCAAACAGATACAAAAAAACAATGCAACCCATTAATGAGAGTGGAGCTTCATGATAGTACCTTTTGTCCAGGCCTGTTTTTAAATATTATCAAGAATATATTCAGGCTTATATATATATATATATATATATATCCAGGAACATGCCCAAACTCAATCCTCAAAAAAGTACAACACATAGTGCGGTTTCACTCTCATGATAGTCACTCATATGCTTGAAAACCATACAGTCCATCACGCATAGCAGGGAATAGCTACAATGACATCCCCACTAACGTCATCAGCTCCCAACTGTGGTGTAGACCATAGTATAAACATATGCTCTTACACATACAAGACAAACATACTTGAATCCATTTATACAAAGGTCTTCATACTGAGTTTCTGTCTGCACTGCAGAGGTGAAGGGCAGGCTCAGCACTCTGCTAGAGTTTTTCAGAGTGACTAGCACTAAAGGAGAAGGCTAATAAAAAAGTATTCCACATTCTCTTCATTAAAGCTGCAAGTGCTTGAGAAGACTATACAATTTCATTTTAGTCTCTCCCAAACGAGCATCCAAGCAAAAAAATGCTTACACCATGTAGCTGATAGGGCAATGCACCACATTTTAGAAATACTTAGGAACCAAAAGCAGCTCGTAACATGAGATGAAAACTTATCACGGCATCCATATAACTATCTGCTTCTAGAGAACCTAGACAATTTTCAAAAAACAGAGCATCTACGGGCAATAAGACTAAAAGTGGACAAAACAATGCAGGGTGAAAAATTAGTCTCATATTCCATATCGGTCTTAGAATAGGACTGAGGTCACCATTAACAAAAGTCACTTGCCTGCTTAAGTGACAGGTCCATAGCCCATAGATTTTCTTAGAAATACAACAAACGCATGCAATACGCATGTAAAAGTGGACATCTTATACACGGTGGTAATTACACTCATATTACACATCAACCTTCGGATGACAGAGGGTAATACTTCGCTTCGTATTGGAAGCACACGAACACTTTCACTCCGACGGATCAAAAAATCCGTTTGGCTATACATACTAAAGAATCAAAATTGGATGCATGACATAGCATATATAAACCTCGCTTTACAGTGCAGTCATATAGGCTCATCGACGAAAGCTACCATATCTGCCTGAGAACCAAGGGCAATCTTCCCACCCTGGTCTTTCCCGCATCATATTGAGGAGCCTTTCCTAGTCCGTGGTCGTGTGTCAAATAGTTCTCCTCATAAAACCCGTGCAGGCTGTCACAGCAATACTGTGTACCTTCCCAGGCGGACTTTGATTTTGCTTCAAGGTGGAGAGGCCATCTCGTGTCAGGTTGATCCCAACCTGTCGGCTGGACTGGCCAGCCACCAATAAGCAGTCTTTGGCCATCTGCGGAATCTTCTAAAACGGAATCTACAAGAACGGGGGAATCCAATGTGGAAAATAAAAGCACTCCCGCTTCTGCATCTACATCGCCCCAGCCAGTAGGCTTGATATGGGATA
The DNA here is from genome assembly GCF_047967505.1 of Dipteris shenzhenensis. Taxonomy (NCBI): domain Eukaryota; kingdom Viridiplantae; phylum Streptophyta; class Polypodiopsida; order Gleicheniales; family Dipteridaceae; genus Dipteris; species Dipteris shenzhenensis. Next base: position 7,065,151 of record NC_141627.1, on the reverse strand, counting down.
GTTCATCCGTTGCAGGTTCGAAAATTTGTGAGCCTAAAGGACCTGATTGCTGAACGGATTGCTGTCCAACCTGTGAAGTATCCCGAGCAATATCTGCTGACCATAATTCCTCTCTATCCTGAGATAACTCCGCCAAAGCAACTGCGGATTGCGGAACATCACAAACTTCCTCGGACTCCCAATTAACTGGGCCGATATATAAATCGGTCTTTAGCTTCGGCACCCAGCAAGGCTTCCGTCTCTGTCGTGCCATCCGCCTTTGTTCAGAAGCCTGCAGTGCTTCAGCAGCGCCGGAGTCATTCCACAGCATAACGCGATCGTATAGCTCCTCGCCAACCAGCTCCCGCAGACAGGAAACCCCTTCGGGATAAGGCAATGCATCTGAGAATGAGAAACCAATTAGCAAGAGCACAGAAAGAGGGGAGTTTAAGGCTTATCCATGACACGGCCAAAAGCAATCGGGCGAAGGGGCAAAAGGATGGAATGGAAGCGCGGAGGCGATACCGGGGCGGTCGCAATGGGGAATCCGGGCAATTGTGGCAGCTTTCCGTCGGCGACGCATGGTGGAAATGCGAGAAGAGGGGCAATGAGGTAAGGTATGTCGATTGCATGAACGGAGATGGGGAAAAGACAGGATTCTTGCGCAAAGGAAAGGATTGTGTGAAGCGATGGATGGCGGAGAGGATGAAGGGGATAGATTTGTGAGGAGCCGGAAGGATTGGGAAAACAAAAGCTGCGAAGATGAAGAAGAAGAAGAAGAAGAAGAAGGCGGATTCACGCCCACGTGTTTATTGTTGACGTGGCTTAACCACCCCCCAAAAGGGGTTTCCTCTCCCAATCACCACCCACTTCCCTACCTTATATCAACCCCCATTTGGCAGCCCCCCCCCCTTCTTCTAGTATCTTCTTCCTCACAAATCTCTTGGTCCCCTCCCATTATCATCCCCAACCATTTCCCCCCAATCAACTAGATCTCTCTCTCTCTCTCTCTCTCACTACATGCTATCCCCCAGCTTCTCTCCCTTTCCATGTACTCTTGCTCTCCCTCACCACCCTCCTGCCTCGCCACCCCCTCAAAATCCTCCAACGACCCCATTCGGACTATTCACAAGGCTCGTCCCGATGTGTGAAATTCTTGAAAGTTTGGTCATGTTTACAATGAATAGAATTTAACCTTCGACAAGCATTGTGGATTCCAACTAGCACTATTCTCAATTATGATCCACTTTTTTAGATGTCTAGACCTTGGGCAACCCTGCTAAAGATTATTCTCTTACAAACAACTAATTGCTCTTGGATGGCCGATTAAAGACTAACGTGTGTTTCCACAAATGGCATTTACATTTCACGATCCACACCTCTCATATAACTTAACATCACATTTAATTTATGCAATTCAATATAATCCAATATTTCCCATTAAGTTTATAGAAAGCACAGCAAGGGGCCTTAAGTACATGCCCTTCAAGTTATTTAAAAATAAAAACCAGCTGAATAATATTAAAAGAGGGGGGGGAACCCCTTAAAAACTCCTTACAAAAGGTGGGCAACTATGTGTGCAGATCCCTAGGCCTACATTCAAAGAGTAAAAAGGACACTGTAATGGAGTTAGTTCAAGCATGAGGCTAAGTCAGCCAAACACTGGCTTTCCCGGGCTAGAAGCCTTCCAAAATACTACTTGGTTCCTGGTGGTTCAAATGGACCAGCAAACTACACCTCTGATGAGATGTGAACAGGCTTTTAGAGTCGACGGATGCCCCGCTGCATCAGCCAATAGAATGAGCTTCCAATTACTTCCAATAGAGAATTTCATCATCAATCCAGCAGCCATGACTGCACTCTCAACTTTCTTCCAAATACCCCTAGAAACCAAGCATTCCTATATCAAATGCATCATGAATTCCAAGGCATTCCCACACACGGCATGCACAACGAAAACTCGAAACTTTTTGGCTAATTTGTATCTGGCTGGTAGCCATTGATTTACAATCTTCCAGAGGATAAAACTATACCTACCTACACAACGTGTGCCACGTCTCCTTAAATCTACTGCGCCACCATCCATGTGTGCGACGGAGTCCCCACTTCTTATTCAATTGCTAGACTGGCAAGTGATTTTCCAACAGGCATCTGTAGATAGGTTTAGCATGACCCCTACCTTGGGCAGGGGTCGTGCTCTTCAAGTTAAAGGTAGTTCAAGTTTGTATTGTTTATTTTCCTTACATTGAAAGATTAACTAGATAATAACAATGATTTTTCTCTCTCTTCCTAAACCATTATCATGCATTGCACATCCATATTTAAAAGATACACAAACCTTTCTACATAGGCACTTCGCTTTTCACACACGAGCTATGAAATTGAAAGGACTAGAGTGCTGAGGGTTGAAATGGGAAACAAAAAATAGTCTAACTATTAGACTCATTCGAGAAGCATCTTTTGGAGACTTGTTTTGATAAGAATAAGTGCATACCACTCTTCCTTATAAGAATCAAGAAAAATATCAATGTTTATTTGAGAAAGGGACAAAGACTGTCCCTTTAAAGCTACATTAACACAATAGTGTGCTAAATTCAAATGTCTAGCTCACTCACATTTCCTTCATGAACTTGTGTTACTTAGGAAATGTGTGATGAGTTTTAAAATCGCTGTTATGTTTTTTATATACATCAAAGAGAATTAGTAGGAGGATACCATGATATACCTACGGTCTCTCAAATGGAATTCTTGATATGCTGCATTTTCAATTTCCTAATGTAAGAGGCAAAGGTTTTACCAATGGCACTCCTCTTAGAACTAGACATTATCTTAGCTTGAGGGATGTAGCCGTAGGAGAGTCATAGTTGCATTTAATGATTCAAGTATTGGCATGCTTATCCTCAATGTCTATGCTCCAAGAAGATTGAAGCTTGGGCAATGTTTCGATTTAATGTCAAACCAAGATAGTGTCCATTCAGCAAGTTATGGAATTTGATATTAACCTGGTCCAACTAAAAGCCTTTAGGTACCTTGATAAGGTGTATTTCTTGTTTGACGTTTCCCCACATATACATATGTTCTTTACTAAACAATGTTTGGGTTATAGTGTACAAGGATTGGATGTATGAAATTTTGACTCCATTAGGGATATTAAAGCCTTGAAACAAACAGCGCACCACTTTTCATCTCAATTAATTATTCTAAAATTCATATCTATTACTCTAATGACAATTCTTAGTTCGAATCATTTGCATTCGATACCTAATTTTATGAAGAAAATTATGGATTGTTTAGATGCTTGATTAAGGTAAGTTGTTTGCATTGATTAATAGCATTGTTGATTAGCCTAGAGGGAGAGGCGGAGGAGAGAGAGAGAGGGGGGGGGGGGAGAGAGGGAGAGAGAGCGGGAGGGGGAGAGAGAGAGAGAGAGAGAGAGAGAGAGGGAGGGAGGGAGGGAGGGAGGGAGGGAGGGAGGGAGGGAGAGAGAGAGAGAGAGAGAGAGAGAGAGAGAGAGAGAGAGAGAGAGAGAGAGAGAGAAGGGGCAGGGGGGCGGGGGTAGAAGGGAGCCTGAAGGGAGGCAATCGAGAGATGAAAGGAGCCTAGAGAGAGAGGAAGGGAAGCAGCCAAGGAGACAAAGGGAGAAGGGACGCTGTGTGAGAGAGGAGAAGTTTGCTTCATGAAGTCTAAGCTGCTTCCCCCTCCCCCTCATATATTCACTCAAGGCGGCAGTTGCGGAAGTTTTTCGATTTCACAATTATGTTGATGGACTCCCTTAAGTTAATTCTCCACTCCTATACCACTCGATCCCTTGAACTTTCACTAATTAAATGAATAAACCTCATCATGGGGGCCTATTCTTCAAAAGATTCTTTACATTTTCTTTAGTGCCTAATGGATCTGCTTTATTCATAAAATGTTGTATCTTTCCATTCCTACATTAGATTTTCACGGGATTTGGTGCAATAGCTTCATAATTTTGTGCTTTACTCTGCATTCAGATATTGCATTGGATCAACTGTGCATCTAATTGCAGAATTAGCACACTTAATATCTCCTCCACTCTCGACAAATTTTTAAATGCCAATGAAATCGGATGTTAAAAGTTTTGATATTTGCAGAGGCCAGTCGCCAGTGTTCATGATGCCCATTTGCAAAGCCCTTGAACCATAGCCTAATCGCGTTTCAGCCTCCTTGAAATCCTTTGATAGAATTCACCATAGTCTACTAGGTGTGATCAGCTGACTAGGTAGAATCAGCAAAACAATGTTGTGATCTATTGACTAGGTCCAAGAAGAAAGCAGTGGCATCGAGACTCTCAGAGAGAGAAGGTGGAGGATCGACTCTAGTAAGATTCTACACTACGGCAAGCAAGTCCTCCCTCCCCCTCCACTTCGCAGCTCTCCGATCAACCCACCCTGCCGCTCCTCCTTCACCTCATCACTACCCCTCCATCCGCCTCACCCCCCCCTCTCATTCCCTCCGATCTGATCGTATGCACTCCGAAACAGTGACAGAGCAAGTTCAAAGATGAAGTGCATGTGCAGCAGAAGCTCACAATCGACCCTCTCTTTATATGCATTTGTGCAGGGCGGTGCAGAACAATTTGGAGTGGGGATGCATGCCAACTTATCCCTCCCTCAATTTATCCCTTCCCCTCTCCTTTTCCACCATCTTTCACGAATACCATTTTTCACCAACTGGTGATCTTTACTTGTTTAAGGTTACAAAGCGAGCAAGTCCAACAAGTGAGCATTTAGCAATGTGTAGTGAAAGCAAGAAGGGTTGGTAACTAGGGCATGCACTATTAAGAAACCCTATATACGATTTGTGTTCAAGGGGTACTTAAAAAACACCTTATCTAGTAATTTGCATGGATAAATAGATCCCTTTTCATATACAAACTTATGGATTTTCAACATTCATCAATCCCAGGGGATTCACTCTTCATTAAAGGGGGATGTCACCTGCGTGCATGAACTTCAAGAAAACCCCTATTTAAGATCCACGTAGGATGATAAAACACGTCTATTTAAGCTTATGAGATACCACCAAAATTCTATTATGTCCCTCCCTTTCCTTAAATCTACATTCTTTCTCAAGTATTTAGATTACACAATAAGAAAATTTAGATTACTTTCCCTATGACTATTTAAAACCATACACACAACCAAACTTTTTTGTAATAGTTATCCAAGGTAGCCTATCCTATTTCCCTCCCTCTTAAATATGGCATGGCCCCCCTAACTCAAATTCAATATTGGGAAAAAAGAAAAAGGGCCCCAACCCCTAATGTATAAGCTTATGCCTCATTTCAAAAAACCCCCCTATTGTACACTCATGTGATATCATAAGTTTCCCCCTGTGAATCCCCCGGGTCATCAATACATGTTTGTAAATTTACATTAAATTTTAGACCCCTCCATTTGAATTAACATGGTATACTTACTCTATACTTACATATTTCTATGTGAACCCCTCAAGGGTTTAAGCCATATCCAAGCACCAACCTAGGCATCTAAAAGAGGCAATAAGAAATTGTAAATGGACACATGGCTCCCTAGCTCTATGAAAAGGCAAGAGAATACGAGAAAGAGAAAGTTCTCACGATATGAGATGTGCATCAGAAAAGCAAGCCCTATATATGGTATATACTTGTCATGTAGGATCAACAAGACCTAGAGGACCTTTTAGTTGTGCCCAAAAATAAGGTCAAGGTTTCGAATGCCACCAAGGGATTATAGCAAGGATTTTGACACTAAGGGCCAAAAAGTAGGATTGTTGAGGCACCACTAGGGTTGATCCCCGCCCCCCTTAAGATAGTCCTGCTCTCCATTACACATTACTTTTTAAGAAGGTTTATAGTAAGGCAAAAGTAGTATTTTTACACTCCCCCTTCCTCATCTCATCTGGCATAAAGAAAGGGCTTTCTCAAAGAAGAATAACTTTTTCCACGAAGAATAATCAAATTCAAATCGAAGAATCTAGCACTTTAAGCTATATTTCTATAGTTCAACATCTAATCACTATTGGAAAGTAGAGATAGAATCACTCACTCCCGATCGTAGCTCATACAACACTCAAAGAGAGATAGAGACAAAACTCAGATGTATTCTTCCACTAACAGTGGGCTAACAAAAGCTCAAAAGGTGAGCACCAAACAATGAAGAGATGCTTATACAAAAGGCTGAGTATTCTCCTCTCCCTACACGCTTGCCCGGGTACAAGGCTATCAGTGTTGGTGATGAGGAATGATGGCGAGTGGGGGGGCTTTTTATAGGAGGGCTAGGGCCTCTCAAAGTGGCCAACTAGGGAGTTGGCTCCCTGATCTAGGCACCAACCTGCTGGTAGGGTCCCTAACCGACATGATTTGATTGGTTATAAGGGGTTGTAGGTGGCCGACTAGACCTAGTTGGTCTGGCGTATAAATAAGCCCCTTTGTGGGCCTTGTCGGCTATTGCTGCCAGGCCCGAAATTGCCCTGCATCCCTTCTCTAGCCCCCCCTTGTTTGCCGGCGCATTTTACAAAGCAGGGTGCTACCTAAGATCCAATATAGTTATGCTTCCAAAACATGCAAGTATGAACCTCCCTTCTCCCTGTTGTCTTCTGCCCCCTTGTCCCCTCGAATGGGGGGCTCACAGGTGGGGACAGTGACATTCTAGCACCCCCTTGGCCTTCTTGGGTGTGGCGGAGAACTAACAAAGCAATCCAATTGAAAAAGAAATATCTGGTCCAGTATTGGTGAGTTACACAAACTCCCCACCATGCATCGATACCGTGATGTATCAAGCGACGGCTAAGATGGATCATGTACACTCAGCTTTAGACCAGCTTCCATGGGAGTTACCACTGCTTTGTAATCTTCCATCTGAAAGCGTTTGAGTAGCTCCTTGTAATATTTCTCATGTGAGATAAAGATATAGCTCTTATCCCAGCTTCACCTCAATCCCAAGAAAGTAATGAAGTATGCCCAAGTCTGTCATCTTGAACTCCTCCATGAGAAGCCTCTTGACTTGAGCAATCTTCTTCGTATGATCCCTTGTAATGATGAGGTCATCCTCATATAGGATTAATACTAGCTGAAAATACCCCTCTGAGTCGAGAGAAAGATTTGCCTCTGATGGACTCCTTTGAAGCCTGATTTTCTAAAAGAAAACATCTATCCATTGGTACCATGATCTAGGGGCTTGTTTCAACCTGTATAAGGCCTTCTTCAACTTGCATACTTTTGATGGGGATCCGAGAATCTAAAATCCTAGTGGTTGTTCCACATATACCTCCTCATCCAAGGTTTCATTAAAAAATGCCGACTTGACGTCCACCTCTCTAAACCCTTGGGGTGTGATCTAGGCTTGAAAGCGATCTAAACGCTTCATGAACATGGGTTCTTGATTGAACAATTACCTCAAATAATCAATTGGGACCCATCTTTTTCTATACTAATCAAGTTGATATACAAAATTGAAACCAAAAAGTAAAATCTTCCACACCAAATTCACCACTTAATCAATTGGAGAAGAAGGTCACAAATCACACCATGAAAATGACAGCAGACTAGGTACAATCTCCCCCCCCTAGATGAGTGGCTCGTGCTTCCTCATCTAAAGTATTTATGATATTTCATAAAAGCACAAGGAGCCAAAATTATCCCCCTCTTCCAAAATGAGGGATTTGCTTTCCATAGCCATCTTTGGGCCCAAAATTGAATTATGTCCACCCCAAAATATATTGCTCAAACTTGCAATAATAAAGAAATACAAAATTGTCCCATGGCCATAGATGAAGCACTATGCGACACGTCGATCCGATACCCTCGCTGTTATCTCTATTTTACCCAATTGTAGGTTTTGAGGGTGTTGGTCACCTACAATCGTGTCGTTGCTCATTGTAGCATAGGTGTTCACAAGTGTAGCATAGGTCCTCGGGTCGTGTTCTGTTGATAGGTATAGGCTGAAGCGTGGAAAGCAGATCTCGTGTGTACGTGAATGAGAAAGAGGGAGGCTCTCGCCTCCATGGGAGTTCAAGGGTTTAGAAGGGGATTTCAGGGTTAGAAATGGGGACAGCATTGAGAGAGTTAACTAGGAGTTCCACGGTTTAGAGGGGGTTGTAGGGTTTAGGAGGAGGGGATCTATGTTGAGATATCGAGCTCCACTCATGATATGCTAGGGTGACCATTGTGCATTTATGTCACCGACTTGTTAGCTGCAGATGCGGTTGGTACACCGCCCATGAATAATAGTTGGATGATAGCTATCTTTATGTACTCTAGTTAGTGGCTCAGTTAGTATGCCACCTAGGTTAGCTGAGTTTGGTTTGAGACCCACATATAGGGTTTACCTATTCCTTTTGTACTAAGAGAGAGTTCTTTTGGCTTTCACAACTAAGAAGAGGAAAACTGTTTTCACCCTCCACCTTTATGTGTATTCCCCCATTGTGTATGTGAGAAAGGTGCAAGTGAGACTCCTTACTTCTCTCCCACTCTCCACATGGTATCAGAGCTTGGTTCGTGGTAAGGAGCTCAAGAAAGTAAACCAAGTTCACCGTGTCTTGGTAAGAGGATCAGTATTGCTTTCCTTTTTTGAGTTGGGGAGCAAATCTCTGCAGGTAGCACAGTTGGAAAGTGCAAGAGTGCACTGTCTCAGATTGGGACGCCCTTCGCGATGACATTATTTTTTTGATTCAAGGTCATTTTGGGGCCCGTTTTGGTGGCGGAAGTTTTCCGCAGGCACTTTAAAAAGTGCCCTGTTTTTGTTGTGCGACCACTGTTCTGTAGGTTGGTGAAAAGTTGCCATAGAAATTGCATCGTATGCCTGTGCGCAGAGATATTGGGAGTGACAGAATCATTCTTATTGCATGCTGATGCATAATCGTCATTAGGAAGTGACTGTGTGGTCAAATACCACTTTCATCAGTTTTGCAAATTTGCCCTTGTGAGACAGAAGTTGTGTTTTTTGCAGTGACAGAATATTTTGCAGTGTTCTGTAATGGCGTCTGATGCTCTTTCATAGATTGTCACTGAAAAGCTTGACAAGAACAACTTCCAAGCATGGAAGTTTAGAATGACAAATTTTCTTAAGGGAAAAGGCTATTGGGAGTTCATTACTGGAGCTGAACAAGAACCAGTTATTCCTAATGTTCCTAATCAACAGGAGTTGGAGGCATTTAAAGGATAGCATGAGAGAGCCAAAAAAGTTATGTACTGGCTGTCTATCAGTATTTCAGATTCTATGATTGTGCATATTCAGGATGCAAGCACGCCAAAGGAGGCGTGGGATACTTTGATAAAAATATACAGCACAAATACGCAAGCCAGGAAAATGCAGCTCAAGCAGGAGTTGCATAATGTGCAGAGAGAAAATATGAGCATCAATCACTACCACATGAAGGTGAAGAAGATTACAGATGCACTTGCTTCCATTGGGTCGCTAGTGGAAGATGATGATTTAGTTTCTATGACCTTGAATGGGTCTAGGAAAGGATTATGCACAATTCCAGACATCCATTGCCATCCGTGAAAAATTTCCTGATTTTGAGGAGTTGATTGCTCTTCTAATTTCTGAAGAGCAGAGAAATGGTGGTACATCTTCTTTAGGAGGAACTTCAAAAGAAACTATCTTCTACTCAAATGCTGGAAGAGGTAGAGGCAGAGGTAGAGCAGGCCGATCTGGAGGCCGTGGCAAAAATCAAAATATGTAGCAAATTCAAGAAAACCAGTCCTATGGAGGAGGACGTGATAACTTTAGAGGCAGGGGGAGCCAAAGAGGTCATGGTGGATGGCAGAGAGGCCAAAATGCAAACAACAACGTTGAATGCTACTATTGTGGTAAAATGGGTCATATGGCTAAAGATTGCTATAAAAAGCAGAATGACATCATGAATGGAAAATTACAACAAGGCAATTATGCATCCTCTAGTAGACAGGGTGATGACAAAAATGAGCACTTGTTTATGGCGTAGCACATGACCAATTCTGTGACAAGTGCAGGAGAAAGCAATGATGTGTGGTATGTTGACTCAGGTGCATCAAACCACATGGCAGGTCATGCAGAATGGATGCAGGATGCAAGGAAAATGGAAAGACCAAGATTTGTGGAGATTGGTGATGATACTGCACATCCTATTGTGCAGATTGGTAAAATTCCTTTGTCTATGCAGGATGGGAAAAAGAAATATCTGTCTGATGTATTTCATGTCTCGAATATCACCAAGAACCTAGTTTCTGTTGGTCAAATGGTTGAGCAGGGCTTGCAAGTTAGATTTAATCCTCAATAGATGCATCGATTGGAGGCTATCATTATTTTGTCACTTTTATTGATGACTACAGCAAAAAAGTTTGGGTGTATTTTATGAAAAATAAAAGTGAAGTGTTGGGGCATTTCAAAGCTTTTAAAGCTATGGTTGAAAAAGAAATAGGCCTGCAAATAAAATACCTAAGGTCAGATGGAGGAGGAGAGTACCTCTCAAATGAGTTTGCAAGGTTCTTGCAGGAGCATGGCATAAAGTAGCAATATTCATGCACTCATACCCCACAGCAAAATGGACTTGCAGAAAGGAAAAACAAGCATATTGGAGAGGTATCTCGTGCCATGCTCAATGAAAAAGACTTGCCAGATTATTATTGGACTGAAGCAGTTGCTACAGCAGTCTACATAAATAACTGGACTCCCACTACAGCAATACATGGCATGATGCCAGAGGAGAGGTATACTGGTAGGAAACCAGATATTTTTCATTTGAAAGTTTTTGGTTGCATTGCCTATGTTCATGTGCCAAATGAGTTGAGATCCAAGTTGGATCCAAAAGCTGAGAAGTGCATCTTTATTGGTCATTCTCTACAGCAGAAAGGGTATAGATGCTATATCCCTTCTACTCGTAAGTTTACAGTGAGTAGAGATGTTGTTTTTGATGAGATGAGTAGCTGGTATAAACCAGTAAATGTGATTGATGATGTAGATGCACAAAATGGTAATGCTGCACAGAATTCACAGCAGCAATCACAAAATATTAGTGGATCTATGGTGTCCTCTAGCAATGGTTCACATACTTCGCCATGGATAGGCAGATTGAGATCAGGAGAATCTCCTCAAAGCAATGCAGATAGTGGTATGCAAGTATCACAAAAGGAAAAAGAGAAAGTAGATCAGCCCATGGTTGATGTGAATGCAGGTCACTCTTATGTGGATGGTAAATCCAATCGCTCAGAACAGATCCTTGATGATGAATTGGGTATTCCTTCTATTGTTACACCTGGAGTAAGGAAGACAGGGGATGCTTTGAGAGCACCTGGTAGTGAGCCTATTTTGCATAGGTCTACCAGAGTTAAGTATCCTGTGGATAGGCTGAAATATGATGGATTTACAGCCATTCACTATGCCTATATGGTCAATGTGATACAGGAACCAGAACCCACTTCTTTTGAGCAAGCCATGGTAAAATAAAAATGGGAGAAAGCCATGGATGAAGAAATGGATGCCTTGGAAGAAAATGCTACATGGGAATTGGTGCCTTTGCCTAAAGACAAGAATGCAATTGGCTGCAAGTGGGATATGGCTCTTGCAGAGGCAGTATGGATTGGACATGATGTCCAAATATGGGATGACAAGATGTAAGCCTATTTTAGTTCCTTTGGCACAGAATGTAAAGCTGAGCGCAGATGCAGGTGAGCTTCTGGAAGACCCTACTATGTACAGATGCATAGTAGGAAGTTTGATTTATATGACTATTACCAGGCCAGATTTGACTATGCTATTGGGTTGGTAAGTTAGTTTATGTAGGCTCCAAGGAAACCGCATTTGGATGTGGCTAGACACATACTGAGGTATGTGAAGTCCATATTGTAGTATGGACTATTTTATGAGACTGGGGTTCAGATACAGTTGCATGGATACACTGATGCTGATTGGGCTGGTAGGATTTCTAATAGATGATCTACCAGTGGATATGTGTTCTCTTTTGGGAGTGCTGCAGTCACTTGGAGCAGCAAGAAACAGCCTACAGTTGCCTTGTCAAGCACATAGGCTGAGTACAGGGATGCAGCAATGGCTGCATGTGAGGCAGCTTGGTTGCATAAGCTACTTTATGATATGCATCAGTGTACAGATGGGCCAGTTGTCATTTATTATGACAACATGAGTAGTATAAACTTCGCAAATAACCCAGTCTATTGAGGTGCATTATCACTATGTGCGGGAGAAGGTTCTAGTAGGTTTTATTGATCTGGTTTATGTCAGCATAGAGGATCAGGTAGCTGACATATTCACGAAGGCATTGGGTATAGAGAATCTGTGCAAGTTCAGAGACCTACTTGGTGTGCATGAATTAGGATTAAGCTCGAGGGGGAGTGTTGAGATATCGAGCTCCACTCATGATATGCTAGGGTGACCGTTGTGCATTTATGTCACCGACTTGTTAGCTGCAGATGTGATTGGTATACCGCCCATGAATAATAGCTAGATGACAACTATCTTTATGTACTCTAGTTAGTGGCACAGTTAGTATGCCACCTAGGTTAGCTGAGTTTGGTTTGAGACCCACATATAGGGTTCACCTATTCCTTTTGTACTAAGAGAGAGTTCTTTTGGCTTTCACAACTAAGAAGAGGAAAACTGTTTTCAGCCTCCAACTTTGTGTGTATTCCCCCATTGTGTTTTTGACAAAGCTGCAAGTGAGACTCCTTACTTCTCTCCCACTCTCCACAATTTCAAGGTAAAAAGTGGGGGTAGGGTTGAGAGAGTTAACTAGGAGTTTCAGGGTTTAGAGGGGGTTGCAGGGTTTAGGAGGAGTCCAAGGTTGAGGAGGAGTGGAGAGCTAGTCATCTTTGCGGATTCAAGGGGTAGGCATTGAGGAGAAGGGAGGAAGGAAGAGAGAGGAAGGAGGAGGAGGAGGGAGGAGGAGGAGGAGGAAGGAGGAGGAGGAGATGGAGGAGGAGGAGGAGGGAGTTCAAGGGAGGGAGGAAAGAGGAGGAGGAGGAGGGAGCTCAAGGGAGGGAGGAAGGAGGAGATGGGAGGAGAAGGACGAGGGAGTTCAAGGGAGAAAGGAAGGAGCAGAAGGGAGTTCAAGCATAGAGAGTGCAAGGGTAAGGGCATGCTAGAACATGATAGTGTAAGTCTAGAGCATGGACGCAATGGAAATCAATCACATGAACACAATAGTGAGCTTGAACAGTGAATCCCAAAGAGTGGGAGCTTCATTCCATTTGAGAGATATTTATACATGTTGGTCTCTCCACTTTTGTGGGGGAACTTTTGGGTCTCCTCACAAAGTGGGGGGACCTTTTGGGTCTCTACACAAAGTGGAGGGACCTCTGAAAGTGTAGGCTTTTAGTCTTTCTCTCTCCAGATCTTGATTTTGCAAGTATGATTGGATCTTTTATAGAGAGGATTTTGGCTATCCTCATCCTTTAAGATTTATCATACTATCTTTCAGGATCAAGATATTACAAGCGAAGCTTCGCCGCCACTCTACACACACAATGCTCTCATAATTGTTGTCCTAGACTACACTTCTTGCCCTTGTTGCCATAGGGTTAACAGCTCCCTTGGACCAATTTGATTACTCATCCTTGCGTTATGGTCGGGTCTTCAGATGATGTTGTGATGCGGCTGTCTTTACCCAATGAGTATGGTAAAGATGGCAGCAGTGATAGATGGAGCGAGCTGTTTGTTGATTTTTTCCTTGCAATCCATGAACACCATAGATTGCTTGCTGAGTTTTTAAGAAGCCAGTGTCAACCATTTCTTCAAACAAACACACACAATGCACTTGAAGAGATATGGCCCTTTGAAATAGGTGACTTGTTGTTTGAGCATCTACTTGTTGATTTAGATTGAAGCTGAGGTTGAGCAAATGGTCGTCAATGGTGAGGGACACCTCCAAGATGACTGCTAATGCTTCACTATATCTTGCACTTTCCTTGAGTGTTTTGTCATAACTGCTTTTCATAATTGATGCATGTCCTGTGTCCAAGGCTCTGATGAGTGTTTCCTGGCTTTTATCCATTTGATTTTAGAGTTTCTATTGATTAACGCCCAATCGCAAGGAGCATCTGCATTATCTGAATCATGATGATTGGCATCCCACCGGTAGCGACAGGGCACTGCATCAAATGTGGGATCTGTGCGAGAGGAAGATGGAGCCTGCATATATTCAAGGAGGTACTTCTCATTGAGCAGCTTTGGTCTACGCCAAGCAGGCTATGGCTCCAATTTCATGCTGATGTTTGGAGTGATTTGTGCTTGGCGAATACTCATTGAAATTCCCAAGAGGTCCCAACCTCCTCTTGATTGTATGTTTGGGTATTGCCTCCAAAAACTACCAATGGGATTACCACAGGCATGGGAATCCTATCTGTATCTTGTTGCAACTCCCTTATGGGTGTGCGTATCCAATTCTTAAAGCTCATTGATGGAATCATTAATGGTGTCTTCCATAGAAAACTCAACGGAGAATGGGGGGACATGTGGTCTTGGTGGAGAGGAAGATGTTATAGGGGAAAAGCTTGAGGTCAAAGCAAGTAGTGAATTCGAGAAGTTAGAAGTAGGGATGTTGGAGGAAAGTGGAGGGAGAGTAGGACAAATTGACTTAGCAACTTGATAATCCTCAAGGGATGGATTGTCAAGTGTTGGAAAAAAGTTAGGTGTAACTGGATGATAGGAGTTAGATTCTTGGATTAGGCGATAGTGTTGAGAGGCATGGGCAAAGAGGCATGGCAAGGAATATGAATTAGCATGGATTTCTGGAAAGGTATGGAGGATAGTACTGGAGTTAGGTAGGGATGTTAGTAGATCAGAATAGAGAGTGGCAAGATAGGGGTGATTAGATTGAAGGTAGACTGTATCTTCCTCTGGCAGATCCCTGTCGTTTCCACTAGGCATTGACAACTTTAATTTTGGATTTTTCTGGGAGTTGTATCCCACGGAAGTTGCTGGTGATTGTTGCAGTAAAGGTAGGAGTCCATCTATTACCCAAAGAGGGGGGCTTCCCATCAAGCATTCATAATGTAGTATTGCATCAGCCTTTACCCCCATATGAGATTTGCATGTACTCAGAGATAGAACATATTCCTCTCATCTTCATGCATGTGCTGGCATAGATCTCGGAGATTCGTTGTGCTTACTGGTCTGGTCCAATCAAGACTAGATACTACATGTAACATTTTGATTTGCAAGTGTTTTGAGAGTATGCGTATTCTTCCTTCAAGGTGATCCTCTTGCTGGAGGACTGCAACATCCTCTTGGTATAATGTAGTAATGCCTTGTATCAAAAGGTCCTGTGCTGACCCCTCTGCATCATCATCGGCTTGACCGAGTAGTTGAATTTCCAACTTGGAAATTATAGCTTTTTGACTTTGCCACTCCATGCACTTATCTTTATACTTACCCAATGTGGAGGTGTATGCAAGCTTTAGACTATTGAATTGTTGAGCTGCTTTTGGATGCCCTAGAACTTGATCATTAAGCATGCGGAGTCAGAGTATCTCTTGTTTGGTGTGCACAAGTATCTCCCTTGATTCCATGCCTTCCTTCTCTAGAGCTTGAATTTGTTGTTCACCCTCTTTGAGGCAAAACACATTGTTTATGTCTAATGTGGCATGGAGTTGATCCTCTTTAAGTAATAATCTTTCATTTAATTGCACCAATTCCTTTTTGATATCATCACAAGTGGCTTGCATATGGGAGAGGGATAACTCAACCTTTTCCTTTTTGTTCAAGGCCTTAGATAGCTGTAGGTTTTTATCTTGGAGAGAAACCGTGGCTTTAGGGCATCCTCTCTACTTTTTGCCAGAGCATTGTGTGGAAGGATTGTTGCTGCATTTGTTCTGCCATGCTTTCCTTGAGCTTCATAATTTCAGTCTGTTACTTTGTACTTTGAATTGGAGTGATGGGAGCATCTGTCTTTCCATTTCTCTTTCCTACTCATCTAACACCATGGTAGCAAATAATTGAGACCATTGTTGTAATTGTTGGCTATGATGTTGTATGATTTGGAATGTGCTATGGCCTTGCTTATATTGGTCATACATTTGATTCCCACGTGCCCATGTGGAATTTTGATCTATGACTTGAACAAGAGTCTATTGTATGGTGCCACTAGAGACATTTGGGGGTTGTGACTCTAGAGTTGTGGAGTTGTCAATATTGGTGACTTGTGATTCCTGGAGAGGTATGTTATTTGGCTCTTTTGCAAAGTCATTATGTGGGATGGTATCCTCTTGGATTTCCATGTTTGAGTCCTTCTATTGCGGGAGCAAGGTTGAATTGAGTTGCAGTATTCTTTGGTAGAGTTCCACATTGTCATTCCCTGGAGTGTGTTCGGATTGTTGCCCTTCCATGATGTCCTCATTGAGAGTAGGTGGAGTGTCTAATTCCCATTGTGGTGATAATATCAATGCTTCAAAGTCCTCTATATCTTGTGTTGAGAGGGGTGTAGAGTCATCCTCTTGCTCTATTGTAAACCCAATTATTATAGCCAATAGATGGGCAATGTAGCTTTTGCCCCATTATGGCTCCATTATGGGTAGTGGATAAATAATTGGTTAGCAATAGCAAGGATATGTGTTGGGCCCAATCTTGTAGTTTTGCTCTACCAAGGAGTGTAAGAGTTTTTATTGACATATAGTTTTTTCTCACTCCTGAATGATTGAAAATGTCAGCCAAAAACTTAGCTGCCTCTTTGCATATGGGGTTCAGAATCATTTCATGGCATATTCCCCTGCTTTGTTGTGTTAGGTGGGAATAAATCTTGAATTTTAGGGAATCTTGCATCCAAATGTTAATTTGGATATTCTTCTTGTGCATCTGGAAATGAGAAAGACTCCTGCATAGTGGATCTACTAAGGTAGATCTGTAAGGTCTTTTCTTTATAAGTTACTGTTGCATTGCATGACTAGTAAGGTAAGCATTCCTCCTATATGCTTAATTTGCTAAGGGAATCATAGGGCAACTAGGACACAGTCATCACTCTGAGCCCTATGTTGAAATCGATTGAAACTACCTTTATGTGTGAAGGCATACATATGCTGGTGAGTGCTCATGGAACAATCTAGTCCTAACTACTATGGGAGACTTGGGACCCCCAATTCTTCATTATTGTTGAGAATGGCTTTCATGTTGATGTAGTAGCGCTTCAGTCAGCTCCCGTTTATTGTTGTTGTGAACTCGACTCCATCCAGTGTTTCTAGCAGCACACCTCTGACGGGATTCATTTTTTTGACTCTATAGGGTCCTTGACCTAGAAAGTTGAGCTTGCCCTTATGGACTTTGGTATTGTACGACAGAACCAGGTCACATTCTTTGATGTCTTTGTCTTTGAGGTTTCTATCAAACCATGCCTTCCTTCTTTGTTTTTCTATTGTCATGGCATGGTAGGCAACTAATCTGGTCTTTGTATGCTTCTCTAATTGGTAGAGTCTTTCTTTCAGTGATTCATGATCTCTCATGCATTCTTGTACTGCTATGTGTACACTAAATATTACAAATTCCAGTGGGACCACAGCTTCAAGGCCATACACCAATTGAAAAGGTGTATTTCCTATACTGACCTTTAGTGTGATTCTATATGCCCATAAGGCTGCATTTAGTTTCTCTGCCCAATCAGAACGCCTTGGTTCTACTACCTTGGTAAGGACAATATATAGAATTTTGTTGGTGGATTCGGCTTGTCCATTCCCTTGGGGGTGGTAAGGTGTGCTCTTCTTGTGGATCACCATAAAGCCAAGACAAGAGTTCTTGGATGACCTCATTGAAAAAATGTATGCCTCTATCTGACACAATTTCAATGGGACATCCAAATTGGGTGATCACATTCTTGTATAAGAACCTTGCTGTGCTTTTGGCATTTGCCTTTTTGATGGCTTTAGCTTCAGCCCACTTAGTAAAGTAATCTGTGGCCACAATGATGTAGCGTGCCTGTGTTCCTTTTGCTGCTACTGGATGGATGGGACCCACAAAATCAATCAGCCATTTCTCAAAGGGTTTTTGTGCGACGATTGTTGTTAGGGGATTGAAGTCTTTGTGTTGTGGTTTAGAATTTCGTTGGCATACATCACAGCTTTTGACATATTCATATGCATCTGACCAAAGTGTTGGCCACCAGTATCATGCAAGAAGGACTTTTCTTGTGGTTGCTTCCCCTTGGAAATGTCCGCTTGCAATGCCTTCATGTGCTTCATTGAGGGTTGGCATGATCTCATGCAACATCACACATTTCCTCAAAACTTTGTCCTTGCCCATCTTGTATAGTTGTCCTGCAATGAGTTGATAGGGTGCAACTTTTAGAATTAGTTTCCTAGCATCCACTGCTTTCATTTCAGGAGGTGGTCTTCCTCCCATTAAAAACCCAATGATGTCTGCACACCAGTTAGGTATAGTGTCTATTTGAAATAATGCAGCATCTGGTAGATCATCTTCTATTCCTTTCGGCTCTTCTCCTGTCCTCAATCGTGACATGTGATCGGCAATGAAATGTTGAGCTCCTTTTCGCACCACGATTTTGAAATTGAATTCTTGTAACAAGAGAAGCCATCGAGTGATCCGGCCTATGGTACATTGTTGATTCACAAGTTATAATAAGGCTTGATGATTTGTCTAGAGGATAAAGTCACAGTAGCCAATAGATAGTGAAGAAATTTCTTCACGCTGTAGATCATTGCCAAGGCTTCTCTTTGTGTTGTAATGTTATTCACCTCCACATCATTTAGTTGTCTGCTTGCAAAGTATACTGGGTAGTCTTTGTTGTGTTTGCCAGGTTGACATAACACACTCCCTAGTACATAATTGGAACCGTCAGTATGTACATGAAACTCTATGTCCCAATTTGGTGCCATTAGAATAGGGGCTGTGATCAATCTCCACTTGAGGGTTTCGAATGCTTCTTCGCATTCATCTGTCCAAATGAATTTGACGAGGAGCTTGTATAGGGGCCTTGTAATCATGGCATACCTTAGTATGAATCATCTATAATATCCGGCATGTCCCATGAAGACTTGAATTCCCTTGGCATTTAGCGGGGGGGGGAAGTTCCATAATGATCTTTATTTTGTCCATGTCAATTGGAATCCTATGTCGAGAGACTATGTGTCCCAAGACTACTTCGTGTGTGACCAAGAATTGACATTTTAGAGGATTCAAAGAGATTCCATACTCCCTGCATTTGTAAAGCACTTCTTCAAGGCATTTCAAGCGTTCCTTTTTTCCTGAGTGTACACACAAGTGGTCGAGGAAGACTTGTAGGAACTTGTTGAGAAATTCCTTGAAGGCGGTGTACATTACCCTTTGAAAAGTGGATGGGGCATTGCATAAGCCAAATGGCATGACTTTGTATGCAAAAATATCCCTTTTTGTGGCAAATGCTGTCTTTGCCTGAACTTGAGGTGCATTTTGTACTTGGTTGTACCCGCTGAACCCATCCAAGAAGCTATACACTTCAAATCCTGCTACCCGTTGTAAAACTGTTTCAGTTAATGGTAAGGGATAATGATCTCTGATTGTTACTGTATTGACGTTCTTGAGATTCACACATATTCTGAGCTTCTTGTTTTTCTTAGGAACAATCACAATTGGTGACACCGAATCTGTATGCTCGATCTCATAAATGAAACCAGCCTCCAGTAGTTTTTCTAGTTCTTCATAGACATGGGTGCCATACTTGGGATTTGTCTTGTAAGGTCCACATACCTTTGATTTGGATCCTTCCCTTATTGGTATGGTATGCACTACAACTTCTGGGGAAATCCCTTTCATTTCTTTGTAGGACCATTCCTTGGAATCTCTATATTCCATTAGCAATGCTTTCAATTCATTTTCTTCTTCTAGAGTGAGCTGTTCACCGATGTATACTGGCTTTTCTTCTTCACTGTCCAAGGCAAGATTCAGTTTCCTTGTCTTGGCTGGTCCTTCATACACTAGGGTATCCTTAATATTCTCTATTTCTTTGAGCTCTGATTCCTTGACTGGCCTAGGCATTGCTATTGTTGCTTCTCCTCTAGTGTAGTTTTTGAAGTAATCGGGAAACTTGCTTAGGCCTTCATGGCATTTTGAGGTGCTTGCTTGGCTGCTAGCTTCACTGGAATATGTTTGGTCCAATTCACCCGTGTTCCCTTGTTCATCTTTTTTGTTACTGGTGACCTCTTCACTCTTCATTCTCACATTGGGTTTGAACTTTGTAAGTTTTTTGTTGAGTGAGACCAGTGATGGATTTTTAATAGGAGTTGCACTCCCAAGGAGTGGTTCTTTGGCCATACAAAGACCTTCAAGCCATTCAGGATCCCATTTAAAATTTAGGGACTCAGCTGCATTTGTGGGCTTAGTTAAGTACAATTCAACCACTCTTGTTTGCATTCTTTTGAATTCATTGTGGCGCTGTACACCATCCTTCTTTTTCCTAGACCGGTTGCCTTTGGATTGTAATGGAGGGTCGATCTTGGGAAATTCAATGGCCATGAGTGCCTGTAGGATTGCCAAGTCATTGTCAAATACTTGGCCTCCCAAGGATGCATGATCAGCTTCTATTTCTAGATCCCACTCTATGTTGGCACTGTAGCCTTCTATTATGGACTCTTCAGGGTCACTGTCCCATTCGACGCCTGTCATGAAGACTAGCATTTCCACTACTTCTGATTCATCATCCTAGATTGGTGCTTCTAGTTGTATCATTTGGGCATCCACATTTGGCAACATTAGATGTGTTGTTTTACAATTATCTATTGTAGCCAACGTTTGTATCCAATTGTTGATGTCACTTTGTGTATCCCCTTGTATGGGCTTTTGTGCATTGGTTGGTTTAGGGAATCCATGACTGGTGGCTGTAGTGGAAGAAGTGTCTTCAACATTTCTAGGAATAGTGGGTTTGATTGCCCCTGTTCCCAGATTTATCTTTATAACAGTTTCTCTATTTTGGATAGTGATCCTATCGGTGCCCCAATCATGGAGTACCGACACTTTTCGAAGCCATGGTCTTCCCAACAATATCTGGTATGCTGTGGCTCCCTTGGGAAGATCCAAGATAGTAAATTGAAGTGTGAATATTACTCCCACGATTCTTGTTGACACATTGTCAACGATACCTAATGGCTTCATTTTCCTATGGTCAGCTAGGTGGATGTTAAATGTGGCCTTCTACATTGGAGGTAGACCCCATTGTTCATATAGCTCTCTTGCCAAAATGTTTACTCTGGCTCTGCCGTCCAGTATTACTGGGTATTGACAAAAGGCTTTATGCTCCAGCAGGATGGTTACATTTTTTATGTCATCTTGAGCACTGAATTTTACCGACAGCGAGGAGTGGAGAGCTGGTCTCCTTTGCGGATTCGAGTGGTAGGGGTTGAGGAGAAGAGAGGAAGGAAGAGGAAGGAGGAGGAGGAGGGAGGAGGAGGAGGAAGGAGGAGGATGAGAATGAGGAGGAGGAGGAGGGAGTTCAAGGGAGGGAGGAAGGCAAAGGAGGAGGAGGGAGTTGAAGGGAGGGAGGAAGGAGGAGATGCGAGGAGAAGGAGGAGGGAGTTCAATGGAGGGAGGAAGGAGGAGGAGGGAGTTCAAGGGTAGAGAGTGGAAGGGTAAGGGCATGCTAAAACATGATAGTGTAAGAGAGCATGGACGCAATCAAAATGAATCACAGGAACACAATAGTGAGCTTGGACAGTGAGCTTGGACACTGAATCCCAAAGAGTGGTAGCTTTATTCCATTTGAGAGATATTTATACATGTTGGCCTCTCCACTTTAGGGGGGGACCTTTTGCATCTCTACACAAAGTGGGGGGACATTTTGCGTCTCTTCACAAAGTGGAGGGACCTTTTGGGTCTCTACACAAAGTGGAGGGACCTCTAAAAGTGTAGGCTTTTAGTGTTTCTCTCTCTAAATTTGGTCTTTCTCTGTCTAGATCCTGATTTTGCAAGTATGATTGGATCTTTTCTAGAGAGGATTTTGGCTATCCTCATCCTTTAAGATTTATCATAGTAATCTTTCAAGATCAAGATATTACAAGTGGAGCTTCGCCGCCACTCTACACACACAATGCTCTCATAGTTGCTGTCCTAGACTACACTTCTAGCCCTTGTTTCCATAGGGTTAACAACTCCCCTGGACCGATTTGATTACCCGTCCTTGGGTTATGGTCGGCGGGTCTTCAGACGATGTTGTGATACGATTATCTTTACCCAATGACTATGGTAAAGATAGTGGCAGTGATAGATGGAGCGAGCTTCTTGTCGATTTTATCCTTGTAATTCACGAACACCGTAGATTGCTTGCTAAGTTTTTAAGAAGCTAGTATCAACCATTTCTTCAAAGAAACACACATAATGCCCTTGAAGAGATATGGCCCTTTGAAAGAGGCAACTTGTTGTTTGAGCATCTATCTATTGATTTGGATTGAAGTTGGGGTTGAGCAAATGGTCGTCAATGGTGAGGGACACCTCCAGGATGACTGCTTATGCTTCACTGTATCTTGCACTTTCCTTGAGTGTTTTGTCATAACTGCTTTGCATAATTGGTGCATGTCTTTCCAAGGCTCTGATGAGTCTTTCTTGGCTTGTCCATTTGATTTTAGAGTTTCTATTGATTAATGGCCAATTGCGAGGAGCATCTGCATTATCTGGATCATGATGATTCGCAACCCACCGGTAGCGATAGGGCACCGCATTAAATGTGGGATGCGTGCAAAAAGAAGATGGAGCCTTCATATATTCAAGGAGGTACTTTTCATTGAACAGCTTTGGTCTATGCCAAGCAAGTTCTGGCTCCAATTTCATGCTGATTTTTGGAGTGATTTGTGCTTGGCGGATACTCATTGAAATTCCTGAGATATCCAAAAACTACCAATGGGATTACCGAGACTCTAGGTTTGGGTATTGCCTCCAAAAACTACCAATGGGATTACCACTAGGAATGGAAATCCTATCTGTATCTTGTTGCAACTCCCTTGTGGGTGTGTGAATTGGATTATCCAATTCTTGAAGCTCTTTTATGGAATGATTAATGGTGTCTTTCATAGGAAACTCAAGGGAGATTGGAGGGACATGTGGTCTTGGGGGAGATGAAGATGTTATAGGGGAAAAGCTTGAGGTCGAAGCAAGTAGTAAATTCGAAAAGTTAGAAGTAGGGATGCTGGAGGAAAGTGGAGGGAGAGCACGACAAATTGACTTAGCAACTTGATTATTCTCAAGGGATGGATTGTCAAGTGTTGGAAAAAAGTTAGGTGTAACTGGATGATAGGAGTTAGATTCTTGGATTAGGCGATAGTGTTGAGAGGCATGGGGAAAGAGGCATGGAAAGGAATATGGATTAGCGTGGATATCTGGAAAGGTATGGTGGATAGTCTTGGAGTTACGTAGGGATGTTAGTAGATCAGAATAGAGAGTGGCAAGATAGGGGAGATTAGATTGAAAGTAGACCGTATATTCCTCTGGCACATCCTTGTCGCTTCTAGTAGGCACTAACAGCTTTAATTTTGGATTTTTCTGGGAGTTGTATCCCATGGAAGTTGCTGGTGATTCTTGCAATAAAGGTAGGAGTCCAGCTATTACCTGAAGAGGGGGGCTTCCCATCAAGCATTCATAATGTAGTATTGCATCAGCCTTTACCCCCATATGAGATTTGCATGTACTGAGAGACAGAACACATTCCTCTCATCTTCATGCATGTGCTGGCATAGATCTCGGAGATTCTTTGTGCTTATTGGTCTGGTCCAATCAAGACCAGATACTACACGTAACATTTTGATTTGCAAGTGTTTCTAGAGTATGTGTATTCTTCCTTCAAGGTGATCCTCTTGTTGGAGGACTGCAACAAGCTCTTGGTATAATGTAGTGATGCCTTGTATTAAAAGACCTTGTGATGACCCCTCTGCATCATCATCGGCTTGACCTAGTAGTTGAATTTCTAGCTTGGAAATTATAGCTTTTTGATTTTGCCACTCCATGCACTTATCTTTATACTTATCCAATGTGGAGGTGTATGCAAGCTTTACACTATTGAATTGTTGAGTTGCTTTTGGATGCCCTAGAACTTGATCATTAAGCATGCGGAGTTGGAGTATCTCTTGTTCTTGAGTGTCCAGTTCTACTTTGGTGTGCACAAGTATCTCCCTTGATTCCATGCCTTCCTTCTTTAGAGCTTGAATTTGATGTTCACCCTCTTTGAGGCTATTTTGCACAACTCATTATTTGTGTCTTATGTGGCATGGAGCTTATCCTTTTTATGTACTAACCTTTCATTTAATTGCACCAATTCCTTTTTGATATCATCACAAGTGGCTTGCATCTGGGAGAGGGATAACTCGACCTTTTACTTTTGGTTCAAGGCCTCACATAGATGTAGGTGTTTATCTTGGAGAGAAACCATGGCTTGTAGGGCATCCTCTCTACTTTCTGCTAGAGCGTTGTGTGCAAGGAGTTGTTGCTACATTTGTTCTCTCATGATTTCCTTGAGCTTCATAATTGTAGTCTCAGCACTTTGCACTTTGGATTGGAGTGATGGGAGCATCTATCTTTCCATTTCTCTTTCCTGCTCATTTGACACCATGGTAGCAAATAGTTGAGACCATTGTTGTAATTGTTGGCTATGATGTTGTATGATCTGGAATGTGCTATGCCCTTGCTTGTATTGGTCATACAATTGATTCCCATGTGCCCATGTGGAATTTTGATCTATGACTTGAACAAGAGTCTGTTGTATGGTACCACTAGAGACATTTGGGGGTTGTGACTCTAGAGTCGTGGAGTTGTCAATATTGGTGACTTGTGATTCCTGGAGAGGTATGTTATTTGGCTCTTTTGCAAAGTCATTATGTGGAATGTTATCCTATTGGATTTCCATGTTTGAGTCCTTCTGTTGTGGGAGCAAGACTGAACTAAGTTGCAGTATTCTGTGGCAGAGTTCTACATTGTCATTCTCTGGAGTCTGTTCAGATTGTTGCCCTTCCATGTTGTCCTCATTAGGAGTAGGTGGAGGGGCTAATTCCCATTGTGGCAATAATATCAATGCTTCAAAGTCCTTTATATCTTGTGTTGAGAGGGGTGTAGAGTCATCCTCTTACTCTATTGCAAACTCAATTATTATGGCCAATAGATGGGCAATGTAGCATTTGCCCCATTATGGGTAGTGGATACATAATTGGTTAGCAGCAACAAGGATATGTGTTGAGCCCAATCTTGTAGTTTTGCTCTACCAAGGATTGTAAGAGTTTTTATTGACATATAGTATTTTTCTCACTCCTAAATGATTGAAAATGTCAGCCAGTCTTTGCATATGGGGTTCAGAATCATTTCATGGAGTATTCCTCCACTTTGTGACTTTGTGTTAAGTGGGAATAAATCCTGAATTTCAGGGAATCTTGCATCCAAATGTTTCTTTGGATATTCTTCTTGTGCATCTAGAAATGAGAAAGACTCTTGGATAGTGGATCTACTAAGGTAGATCTGTAAGGTTTTTTCTTTATAAGGTACTATTCCATACTTATGTTTCTCCAACTCTCTACTTTTATATGATGTTATGAATTGACAAATGTATTCGGTCATAGTAGGTGTTGGTGAGAAGGATTTTAGCTTCTTAAAAAGACTACCTAGTCCCTTTTATTGGAGGAAGTTGTAAGCATTGGGTGACATGGCGAATGTTGAGACTCGTGGCCATACAAGCTATATTGTTCTGTTGCTAGCTCTTTGTTGGTCTAGTTGTTAAGGTTTTTTTGCACGAGCATCTTGCATAGTCAATTGCTCTGGCTCAATTTCTCTTGCCTCTAGTATCCCTTGGTTCTGTGGCATTTCTTCTCGGCATGCCTTTGGCATGTTGCATTTATTTGCTCATTAGTGTCACTGTCTAGAACCACTAACCGTGGTTGTTTTGGTGCTATGACGCCAGAAATTGATATTTTTAATTTGGCATTGGTATTGTTTTTCTCTATGTTTGATAAGAGTTTGAGTATCAAGTGATAGCCTAGCGGCTCTCACTTATTTCTATTTTCTATAATATTGTATGGGATGGAGAGGATGAGTGGAATGGCTCATTGTAAATACCATAGGTATGAATTATAAATACCTTGGTATGGGGTGAGAGTTATTTGTGTATGGGATATTATGGAGTTTTTTTAGAAAATAGGAAGAGTGAATCATATAAAGAGGTGGGCTCATGTCCATGTGTTCCAATAATATAAGAGAGGCCACATGCCAAGCATGTGGAAGGCATGTGGAGGAGTGTGAAGTCAAGAGGAATCCTTCTAGAACTCCTATGTGGAATAAGGAGTATGTGGAGATGTGGAAAAGAGAGGGTCCCTATGGGCTCCATGTGAGGAGACTCTTGACATTCTCAATATTTTAAGAGTCTTGAGCATCTTGTGATGGGACACATGGCAAGAGTAGCCAAAAAGGACATGGATGGTGACATACTTGCTTATGTGATTGATGGGGAAAGGAATCTATAGGCAGCAATTGTAAATGGGTGAAGGAGGGTAACAAAATATCTATGAAAGGAGCCCTCCTCTCCCTTGTTCATAAATATGTTCCACCATTAGGCCTCATGTTGCTGTAACTCTAGTCTCCCCAAGCCTCTTCCATGAGTCTTCTCTACCTCTTGTAGATATTCTCTTATGTAGACTCTTGAGTCCATCTCTCTCTAGTTTATTCTCTCTCTATGAGTAGTCTTGGAGCTTCCGCTCCCTCTTGTATGTATGAAACCTCTTCTTCTCCCTTGTGTTTGTAGTGTTGGAGTGGATTCTCACTCTATTTGTAATGAAGGTCACTTCAGGTTCTCTCTCTCTTGAGTGTCTCTTCCCTTTTCTTTCTTTCAAAGCCTTAAAAGTTCTTTCTATTCGGCTGCTCACTGTGCACACATGGTCCATCTGTTTCCCAAGCCACCATGCAAACTTCTCCCCCTCTTCTAGGCAAAATCTATGAGGGGTGGATCGTTGATGAAGGTGGAGTCTTGGGGGAGCATCCTGCTCAAGCGAAATTATCATGGGTGCCGTTTTCATGACAGTTTGACCCCCTGTTAGTATTTTGCTCATAACTTTCTGCTCGATAGTTCGATTTGAATGAAATTTATATCAGCACAAAGCTCTCTTTAAGGCGCATGTTTATTGTGATCAGATCTTGAATTAGATACTACCGCAAAAAGTTATGATTCTCTGTGTCTAATAGTCTATTTTCATGATAGTTTTTACCCTCATCTAGTAAACTATCCATAACTTTTTGGCCACTTCTCTTTTTCTTATGAAACATATATCAGCGTGAAGCTCTCTTTAAGATGCATGTCTTTAGGTGTTTAGATCTTGAATCAGATACTGCTTCAAAATGTTGTAAGTCTCTGTGTCTGATAGTCTGTTTTCATAACAGTTTTTACCCCCTTTGAGTAAATTGTCCATATCTCTTCAACCGTTTGTTTGTTTTCAATGAAACTTATATCAGCGTGAAGCCCATATTAAGGCGCATCTCTTTGCGTGCTTGAATCTTTGATATTATGTCTCTACTAAAAGTTATAGGCCTCTGTGTCTAATGACAGTTTATAGAGTGTTTTGAGCTAAGTGTAAAGGTGTCTATGAAGGAGGTGCAGTGTTTCCTCGGGATCTACCTATTCGATCTAATCAGCCCCTTCAAACTCCTCGATATATATCAGTTCATGTCATGTTGAGCCACAAGATCTTCTTTCAATAACATATTGCTCTTCTCTTTGGTGCAGACCGGCTCACTAAGATTATGGCCTCTGCAGATCCTTTCCTTCTCCCTTTGCTTGATTACAACATCACTTGGGATGTTACCATCTTCATTCTCATTTGAGGGAGGAAAGTATGGTGTGGTATCTTGGCATAAAAGCTTCTTTCTAATGTCCCATTCTCAATGATAAATATCTTTGTCAGTCAGTTCGAAAGCAGAAGGAAGTGAAGAGGTGCGTGAAATTTATTACCCCCAACTTCATGTCACATCTTTTGGTGGAGATGCCGGGTACGTTTGGTATTGGATTCATCCCACCTTACTAAACGGTCTTGGGTATACTTGATTGTATGTTATGCATAGAAGAGACATGTGTTTTGATGAGATAAAGAAGATGCCTGAAAGAACTCCGTTAGAAGAGATTAGAACCCGTTTAAGAGAACTTGAAGATTGTGAAGGTGATGCTCAAGCTATTCGCATAGTCACCATGATCATATCCTTTATGTTTGCACTGTTGAATATGTTGGTGAATCGACAATGCCGGCAGCAGGCACAATGATAGATTGGGGATTGTTCCATGCACTGGCAGCTTGGTGTGAAGAAGAGTTGAGTCTTTGGGTAGTTTTCAACTATAATAGTGGAGTGGTGATTCTTAATGCTTTCAACTTCTTTTGCTATGCAAACAATGAAGAGTACAATATCTTGAAGCTTTTATGTGCACTTCCTATTGTGAGAAGGGTGATTTTAGAATGCATGTATACACAATGTTTTCATGGTGCTGGTTGGTTACTTATTTTTGAAGATTTTGTTGAGGATCACATTGTGGAGGGTTTTCAACAAGTGGTTATGCATAATAAGTTGGTCTTGGTATACTAAGGCTCTGTGGGATCTTGTTCGGATCTTGTTTGGGATATTATTTGGATCTTGGTGTTTCCTTTTTGTTTTTCATCATGGTGAAGATTCTAGTGTTTCGAGGGACCCAAGGGGAACACCCAAAGTCTTATCTTCGGGATTTTGTTCGAGGATGCCGGCTTTTTGGATGGTCCATGAAGGATCGGGTGGAGATTTTGCCTAATTTTCTTGAAGGTGTAGCCTTGAGTTGGCATGAGACCTTGCCAGACTCTACCAAGGAGGACTGGGACCAAGTGGTGGTAGCAATGAAGCAAAGATTTGGGGCAGTGGAGTCGCCAAATGCATTGATGTTGTAGTTGCACCGGTTCTATCAAGGAGAGGGTGAGTTGGTCTCTGCATTGGCGATCCGATATGAAACTTTATGGACAAAGTATGAAAGGGCAGCTTTGTGAGCTATGGCATCTGCATCATTGGCCCCTCAAAGTCTCTCAGGGATGGAGCACTTAAAGATGAGCAAATTTGTTATGGCTTTGGAGCCTCGTCTTCGCTCAAAAGTAATGAGTAAAGATCCAACAACATACGTGGAGGCACTTTTCATTGCGACCAAGAAAGAAGCTTCTCTAAAGATCGAATTCTCTTTTGTGTCTTCAATAGCTTCAACTTCTAAGGTGGAGTAATGGGCACTCCTCAAGTACCAAAGTCCTCTGAGTTAGATCATAATATCTCCCAATTGATGGCAGAGTTTGCTGATTTGAAATTGGATTTGGTTAATGCACGACAACCTAGAGTACCAAAGAGTGAAGATAGGCCTTAAGATAGGAGTGGGGTCACTTGCTATGAATGTAATGAAAAAGGTCACTATCACCCCGAGTATCCTAGATTGAGAAAGAAAGAAGAAAAACAAGTATCCTTGTTAGAAGCTTCTTCAAGGGACGAGGAAAGAGAGGTAATGATGGCTAAACAGGGGTGTGGTAAAGCAAGAAAGAGAGGTAATGATGGCTAAACGGGGGTGTGGTAAAGCAAAAGAAGAAGAAGAAAGCAAGGAAGAAGTAGATGAGGAACATCAGGAAGAGGAACACTGTAGTAAGAAAAAGAAGGCATCTAAAAGGAGAATTAGCCAGTCAGACTTTCCTTTAGGACAAGGAATTGGAAGCTATGACTTGTTGTCCGACCTTAAAGAAAAGGAAGCTCATATCACCTTTGGTCAATTACTTGCTTTGTCTCCAAAACTACGGAAGGAATGGAGAAAACTAGCAAGCACAAGAGTGTCAAAGAAGAAAAAGAAGAAAAGTGCCATTCCTGTTGTTCAAAAGGTAGATATAGATGTTGGTGATGATGTACCTATGGTTGATATGATCATTGATGGTCAAGTGATTTCTAATGTGTACATTGATGGAGGTGCATTGATTAATGTCATGAGTGAGAAGACCATTTAAAATACTCTAGTACTACCTCTCCTTATCGCATCAAATTGGATGACAACACTAGTGTTAAGACCTTGGGAGTTGTGAAGAATCTAGAAGTGGATGTATGTGGAATTTTTGTGCCGACTACTTTTTAGGTGATCCCTACCAAGCCATATGCACGTGCCTATCCATTGATTTTGGGAAGGCCTTGGCTACGCAAGGTGAAGGTTGTTCAAAAGTCGGATACTGGAGAATTGATTTTGCAAGGAAATGATAAGAAGGTGCGGTACAACATCAGAAGCCGCAAAAAGGAAGTTGTCAAGGAGGAGTCTTCAACATCAGAGAGTTCAAGCTCTGACTTAACTGATGAAGAAGAAGAGACAGGGTGTAGCTCCGAGAAGTCCAACTCAAAGGGTGAGGTGGAAGGAGTGGCCTTTGGTCTTTGTCTTGGTGCTGATCAGGATGAGTCAGGAAGGAACAAGGTAGTGGTGCAAGAAGATCCTGTAGAGACACTTCATGTGGAGGATGTGGAGCACACTAAAATGATGCCAATGCAATGAAGAGCTTCTTGGTGATTCTCTATGATCAGGTAGTGAGAAGCTCCAGTACTTGGATATGCTAGATGATTTTCCATGTCTCTTTGCAACAAGCTATTCACAGGTTCGACCAGTCTCTTTTGTGGAGCACAAGATTGAGTTGAAGCCAGAAAGCAAGCCAGTTGTGCAATGCTTAAGGCGATTGGGGGTGATCCAAGCTGAGGCACTAAAGAAAGAGGTAACACAACTACTTGAGGCGAGATTCATCTTTCCTATTGATGATTTAGAATGGATATCTCCTGTAGTTGTCACACCAAAGAAAGGAAATAAGTGGTGAGTTTGTGTGGACTTTCATCCTTTGAATGCATGCACTAAGAGGGATCATTTTCCTTTGCCATTCCAAGATGAAATACTGGACCAAGTAGCAGGGCATGAGATGTATTTTGTATGTGATGGGTATTCTAGGTACTTTCAAATTCGTATTCGGGAGGAAGATCAAAAGAAACATCATTTGTGACAACTTGGGGAGTTTTTGCTTACAGAGTGATGCCTTTTGGGTTGACCAATGCACCAGCTACATTTCAAAGGTTCATGAGTCAAGTCCTGAAGCCTTACTTGGGAAAGTTCATACGGGTGTTTTTGAATGATTTTTGCATTTATTCTCGGTGCATAGATCACATGGAGAAGTTAAAGATGGCCTTAGCTAGGATTGATGAAGCAAAAGGGTGTCTAAATCCTAGCAAGTGTCATTTGGCTCAAGTAAAAGTAGTCTCGTTGGGGCATATTGTGTCTCAAGAAGGCGTGCAAATGGATCCTGACAAGGTTCAAGCAATCATGGCATTGCCAAGTCCTGAGAGTGTCACTGGTGTTTGCAGAATTATAGGAAAGAGCAAGTATTATCAATGCTTTTGTGATGATTTCATAGAGATAGTGCATCCCATGAACTTGTTGACAAGAAAAGGAGTTTCTTTCCAATGGGGTATGGAGCAACAAGAGTCTTTCCAGCAACTTAAAGAGGCCATGAGTAAGGGCCCAATATTGAAGCCCCCTGATTGGTCTCAAGACTTTTATGTAAATCCAAGTGTATCTTTGCATTTAGTTGGTGCTGTATTGCTACAAAAAGAAGAGGCAGGTAAAATGCAACCCATCTATTATGCCAGCCGACAGCTTACAGATGTGGAAACAAGGTATGAAGAAATGGAGCAGCAAGCTCTCTCTTTGGTGTTTTCCGTCAGAAAGTTTCGCTCCTATTTATTACCTCGACCATTTTTCTTCCTTACCTCTCAGTCTGTATTAGCATATCTAGTTTGCAAGCCTAATCCTGGGGGGAGATTTGCAAAATGGTTGTCAGAGCTTCAAGAGTTCTCTTTCTCTTTTGTCACTGAAAATACCACTAGGTCCACTATGGCAGATTTGCTCACAGGACGGGAGGATCTAGGAGAAGACAAGAAATGTAAGGAGAACATTAAAGATGAAAGGGATACACCACCAACAGCTTTTGTTTTGTATTTTGATGGGGCTGTTAGTCCTTCATGCCAACAAGGAGCCGGGGGGATAGTCTTGATGAATCCTGAAGGTCAAGAGGTATGGGCAAGAGGACAAGAGCTTCCAGGTATCACAACTAACAATGCAGCTGAGTATAATGCTTTGATTCTTGGTTTGGACGGTTGTCTTCAAAGTCAAGTTAAAGAATTGGAAGTAAGAGGAGATTCTCAGATTATTATAAAGCAAATGCAAGGGCATTACAAGACAAGAAGTCCTCATTTGAAGGAGCTTAATCAAAAGGCTATGGCACTATGTAGTCAGTTTGATTTTTGCAAGTTTGTTCATATAAACAGAAAAGAAAATCAAAGGGCAGATGAGTTAGCTACTCAAGCCATTGTAGTACAAGACCGGGGGGTGGTTTCTTTGGTAGACACTGGATGGCCAGAACTACAAGATGTTCAGCAATATGTGGAAGAAGGCATGTTTCCTCAAGGGTTAACTCCATAATAGAAGCAAAGATTGGTAAGGAAGGCTTGTCCCTATACTAATGTTGATGACATTCTTTATAAATTGGGAAAAGACAAGGTGCTCCGTCGGGTGGTTCATCCCATGGAGACTAGGAGAATCCTAAAAATGTGTCATGACTGCTCTGGTCATTTTGCTTCAGCAAGCACAGCTAGGAGAATTCTTAATGCAGGTTGCTTTTGGCCACGCCTCCATAAGGATGTATATGAATGGTGTCGAAGTTGTAAAGTATGCCAAAAGTTTGGAAGGTGACAGTTGATTCCTGGGCCCTTAAAGCCTATTCTAGCATATGGACCATTTGAGAGGTGGGGGTTGGACTTTGTGGGACCACTCCCTCGCTCATCTCACGGCAAGCATCATTTATTGGTGGCCACAAATTATGCAACTCAATGGGCAGAGGCCAAGGCCACAGTCAATAGCAAGGCAAGCACAGTTGCAAAATTTCTATTTGATCAAATTTGTTCACGCTTTGGTTGTCCTTTGGAAATTCTCATTGATGGAGGAACCTCTTTTAGAAATGAACTAATTGAAGATGTGGTGCATAAGCTAAAGATAAATCATAGCATGTCCACGCCATACTATCCCCAATATAGTGGCTTGGTTGAGAAAACAAATGGATTGTTGTGCAATTCAATGGGAAAGCTTATTGACACCAAGAAAAGGCATTGGGATAGGCACTTGGCAGAAGTTTTGTGGGCTTACAGAACCACACACAAGCTAGCTATTGGGTTTACACCATTCCAATTAGTGTATGGAATAGAAGTCATTTTACCCATTGAATTGGAGATACATAGTCTTCACACAGTTGTTGCAAGAATAGAAGGACAGGAGGATGCCTATGCTCAATGCTTGATACAGCTGGAAGTCTTGGATGAATGTAGATTACAGGCCTTACAAAACTTGAAATCCTTACAAAACTTGAAATCTTCTCAAAAAAGGCCCAAGGCCCATTTTGACACCAAATTACGCAAGAAGAAAGATATTGCAGAAGGAGATTTGGTAATGAGATTTGATAGCCATCTGGACAAGCGGCTAGACAAAAAGTTTATCGGTCGATGGGAGGGACCATATCGAGTCAAAAAGAAGTTCACGAATGGAACCTATCAGCTTAAGGAGGTTGATGGCATGGTGATACCCGGATGCACCAATGAGTATCGACTTAAATTCTTCTATGCGGGATGCATGACTCGTGGATGTAGTGGAAGAAGTGTCTTCAACAATTCTAGGAATAGTGGGTTTGATTTCCCCTGTTCCCAGATTTATCTTTACAGCAGTTTCTATATTTTGGATAATGATCCTATTGGTGCCCCAATCATGGAGTACCGATGCTTCTCGCAACAATATCTATATGCTGTGGCTCCCTTGGGAAGATCCAAGATAGTAAACTGAAGTGTGAATCTTACTCCCGCAATTTTTCTTGACACATTGTTAACAATACCTAATGGCTTCATTTTCGTGTGGTCAGCTAGGTGGATGTTAAATGTGGCCTTCTGCATTGGAGGTAGACCCCATTGTTCATATCGCTCTCTTGATAGAATGTTTACTCTGGCTTCGCCGTCCACTATTGCCGGGTATTGACCAAAGGCTTTATGCTCCAACAGGATGGTTACATTTTTTATGTCATCTCGAGCACCGAATTTTACCGACTGCGGGGAGTGGAGAGCTAGTCTCCCTCACAGATTCGAGGGTTAGGGGTTGAGGAGAAGGGATTAAGGAAGAGGGAGGAAGGAGGAGGAGGAGGGAGGAGGAGGAGAAGGGAGGAGGAGGAGGAGATGGAGGAGGAGGAGGGAGCTCAAGGGCGGGAGTAAGGAGGAGGAGGAGGAGATGGGAGTTCAAGGGAGGAAGGAGGAGATGCAAGGAGAAGGAGGAGGGAGTTCAAGGGAGGGAGGAAGGAGGAGGAGGGATTTCAAGGGTAGAGAGTGCAAGGGTAAGGGCATGCTAGAACACGATACTGTAAGAGAGCATGGATGCAATGGAAATCAATCACATGAACACAATAGTGAGCTTGAACACTGAATCCCAAAGAGTGGGAGCTTTATTCCATTTAAGAGATATTTACACATGTTGGTCTCTCCACTTTAGGGGGGGACATTTTGGGTCTCTACACAAAGTGGAGGGACCTTTGAAAGTGTAGGCTTTTAGTCTTTCTCTCTCTAGATTTAGTCTTTCTCTCTCTAGATCTTGATTTTGCAAGTATGATTGGATCTTTTTTAGAGAGGATTTTGGCTATACTCATCCTTTAAGATTTTTCATACTATCTTTCAGGATCAAGATATTATAAGCATATTTTCGCCGCTACTGTACACACATAATGCTCTCATAGTTGTTGTCCTAGACACCACTTCTGGCCGTTGTTGCCACAGGGTTAACAAGTCCCCTGGAGTGATTTGATTACCTATCCTCGGGTTATGGTTGGGTCTTCAGATGATGTTGTAATATGGTTGTCTTTACCCAATGAGTATGGTAAAGATGGTGGCAGTGACAGATGGAGCGAGCTTCTTGTCGATTTTTTCCTTGTAATCCATGAACACCATAGATTGCTTGCTTAGTTTTTAAGAAGCCAGTGTCAACCATTTCTTCAAACAAACACACCTAACGCCCTTGAAGAGATATGGCCCTTTGAAAGAGGTGACTTGTGGTTTGAGCATCTATCTGTTGATTTGGATTGAAAGTGGGGTTGAGCAAATGGTCGTCAATGGTGAGGGACACCTCCAGGATGACTGCTAATCCTTCACTGTATCTTGCACTTTCCTTGAGTGTTTTGTCATAACTACTTTGCATAATTGATTCATGTCTGTTCAAGGCTATGATGAGTGTTTCTTGGCTTGTCCATTTGATTTTAGAGTTTCTATTGATTAACGACCAATTGCAAGGAGCATCTGCATTATCTGGATCATGATGATTGGCATCCCACTGATAGCGACAGGGCACCGCATCAAATGTGGGATGCATGTGAAAAGAAGATGGAGCCTACATATATTCAAGGAGGTACTTCTCATTGAGCAGCTTTGGTCTACGCCAAGCAGGCTGTGGCTCCAATTTCATGCTGATGTTTGGAGTGATTTGTGCTTGGTGGATACTCATTGAAATTCCCAAGAGATCCCATCCTCCTCTTGATTGTATGTTTGGGTATTGCCTCCAAAAACTACCAATGGGATTACCACCAGGCATGGGAATCCTATCTGTATCTTGTTGCAACTCCCTTGTGGGTGTGCATATTAGATTATCCGATTCTTAAAGCTCATTGATGGAATCGTTAATGGTGTCTTCCATAGAAAATTCAAGGGAGATTGGAGGGACATATGGTCTTGGGGGAGAGGAAGATGTTATAGGGGAAAAGCTTGAGGTCGAGGCAAGTAGTAAATTTGAAAAGTTAGAAGTACGGATGTTGAAGGAAAGTGGAGGGAGAGCAGTACAAATTGACTTAGCAACTTGATAATCCTCAAGGGATGGATTGTCAAGTGTTGGAAAAAAGTTAGGTGTAACTGGATGATAGGAGTTAGATTCTTGGATTAGGCGATAGTGTTGAGAGGCATGGTCAAAGAGGCATGGCAAGGAATATGGATTAGCATGGATTTTTGGAAAGGTATGGAGGATAGTACTAGAGTTAGGTAGGGATGTTAGTAGATCAGAATAGAGAGTGGCAAGATAGGGGAGATTAGATTGAAGGTAGACCGTATATTCCTCTAGCAGATCCCTGTCGCTTCTAGTAGGCATTGATAGCTTTAATTTTGGATTTTTCTGGGAGTTGTATCCCATGGAAGTTGTTGGTATTGAATTGTTGAGTTGCTTTTGGATGCCCTAGAACTTGATCATTCAGATTAAGCACGTGGAGTTGGAGTATCTCTTGTTCTTGAGTGTCTAATTCTGCTTTGGTGTGCACAAGTATCTGCCTTGATTCCATGCCTTCCTTCTTTAAAGCTTGAATTTGATGTTCACCCTCTTTGAGGCTATTTTGCACAACTCATTGTTTATGTCTAATGTGGCATGGAGCTGATCCTCTTTAAGTAATAGTTTTTTCTCACTCCTGAATGATTGGAAATGTTGCCAGAAACTTAGCTACCTCTTTGCATATGGGGTCCAGAATCATTTCATGGCGTATTCCCCTGCTTTGTGACTTTGTGTTAGGTGGGAATAAATCCAGAATTTTAGGGAATCTTGCATCCAAATGTTTCTTTGGATATTCTTCTTGTGCATCTGGAAATAAGAAAGACTCTTGGATAGTGGATCTACTAAGGTAGATCTGTAAGGTCTTTTCTTTATAAGTTATTGTTCCATACTTATCTTTCTCCAACTCTCTACTTTTATATGATGTTATGAATTGACAAATGTATTCGATCATAGCAGGTGTTGGTGAGAAGGATTTTAGCTTCTTAAAAAGACTACCTACTCCCTTTGACTGCAAGAAGTTGAAAGCATTGGGTGACATGGCGAACGTTGAGACTCGTGGCCATACAAGCTGTATTGTTCTATCTGTTGCTAGCTCTTTGTTGGTCTGGTCCTCAAGGTGTTTTGCACCCACATCTTGTATAGTTGATTTCTCTGGCTCAATTTCTCCTGCCTCTAGTATCCCTTGGTTCTGTGGCATTTCTTCTTGGCATGTTGCATTTATTTGCTCATCAATGTCACTATCCAGAACCACTAGCCGTGGTTGTTTTAGTGCTGACCTCTGGGTAGGTGAGTCTGCACCGTTTCCTTCTTCAAGTTGGTGATTTGAGGAGGGTTGTTGAGGTTGAGGCTTAGGCCGTTTGGCATGGTGTTGCTTTGTTAATGGCATTGTAGACCTTTTTCCCATCTTATTGGGCTGTCTTCACCTTGGCATTGCACACATGAATCGGGTCCTAGTTTGACAATGCCAATATAGTGTCATGTGCTAAGAGTGCATGCTTCTTTTGTGAGTGGCTAATGCATTTTACCCTTTTTGTGATGAGGGTGCTGTGTGTGTGGATTTTCAACAAGTATAACTTGGAGCTTTTATTTTATGTAATTTATTGGTGGTGCTTGAAACGTGTGGGCACGCTATGCATGACTAGTGAGGTAGGCATTCCTCCTATATGCTTAATTTGCTAAGGAATCATAGGGAAACTAGGACAGAGTCATCACCTTTGAGCCCTAGGTTGAAATCAATTGAAACTACCTATATGTGTGAAGGCATACATATGCTAGTGAGTGCTCGTGGAACAATCTATTCCTAACTACTATGGAAGACTTGGGACCCCCAATTCTTCATTATTTTGGGGATGGCTTGCATGTTGATGTAGTAGCACTTCAGTCAGCTCCCGTTTATTGTTGTTGTGAACTGGACTCCATCCAGTGCTTCTAGCAGCGCAGCTCCGATGGGATTCATTTTTTTGACTCTATAGGTTCCTTGACCTAGAAATTTGAGCTTGCCCTTATGGACTTTGGTATTGTATAGTAGAACCAGGTCACCTTCTTTGATGCCTTTGTCTTTGCGTTTTCTATCAAACCATGCCTTCCTTCTTCATTTTTTTGTTGTCATGGCATGGAAGGCAACTAATTTGGTCTCTCTATGCTTCTCTAATTGGTAGAGTCTTTCTTTTAACGATTCATGATCTCCCTTGCATTCTTGTACTACTATGCATAGACTAGGTATTACAAATTCTAGTGGGACCATAGCTTCAAGGCCATACACCAATTGAAAAGGTGTATTTCCTCTACTGACTTTGAGTGTGGTTCTATATGCCCATAAGGCTTCATTTAGTTTCTCTGCCCAATCAGAATGCCTTGGTTCTACTACCTTGGTGAGGACAATACATAGAATTTTGTTGGTGGATTTGGCTTGTCCATTCCCTTGGGTGTGGTAAGGTGTGCTCTTCCTATGGATCACCATAAAGCCAGACAAGAGTTCTTGGATGACCTCATTGACAAAATGTGTGCCTCTATCTGACACAATTTCCATGGGACATCCAAATTGGGTGATCACATTCTCCTACAAGAACCTTGTTGTGCTTTTGGCAAATGCCTTTTTGATGGCTTTAGCTTCAGCCCACTTAGGAAAGTAATCTGTGGCCACAATGATGTAGCGTGCCTGTGTTCCTTTTGCTGCTACTAGATGGATGGGACCCACAAAATCAGTCCCCCATTTCTTAAAGGGTTTTTGTGCAACGACTGTTGTTAGGGGATTGAAGTCTTTGTGTTGTGGTTTAGAAGTTCGTTGGCATACATTAGAGCTTTTGACATATTCATAGGCATCTGACCAAAGTGTTGGCCACTAGTATCCTGCGAGAAGGACTTTTCTTGTGGTTGCTTCCCCTTGGAAATGTTTGCTTGCAATGCCTTCATGTGCTTCATTGAGGATTGCCATGATCTCATGTGACATCACACATCTCCTTAAAACCTGGTCCTTGCCCATCTTGTATAATCATCCTACAATGAGTTGATAGGGTGCAACTTTTAGAATTAGTTTCCTAGCATCCACTGCTTTCATTTCAGGAGGTGGTCTTCCTACC
This sequence comes from Dipteris shenzhenensis, assembly GCF_047967505.1. NCBI lineage: Eukaryota > Viridiplantae > Streptophyta > Polypodiopsida > Gleicheniales > Dipteridaceae > Dipteris > Dipteris shenzhenensis. Next base: position 7,026,269 of record NC_141627.1, on the reverse strand, counting down.
ATTAAATACCCAATGATGTCTGCACACCAGTCAGGCACAACGTCTATTTGAAATAATGCGGCATCTAGTTCTATTCCATTCAGCTCTTCTCCTATCCTCAATCATGACATGTGATCGGCAATGAAATGTTGAGCTCCTTTTCTCACCATGGTTTTGAAATTGAATTCTTGTAACAAGAGAAGCCATTGAGTCATCTAGCCTATGGTACATGGCCGATTCACAAGATATAATAAGGCTTGATGATCTTTGTAGAGGATAAAGTCATTAGCCAATAGATAGTGATGAAATTTCTTCATGCTGTAGATCATTGCCAAGGCTTCTCTTTGTGTTCTAGTCTAATTCACCTCCACATCATTTAGCTATCTACTTGCAAAGTATACTGGGTAGTCTTTGTTGTGTTTGCCAGGTTGACATAACACACTCCCTATTGCATAATTGGAACCGTCAGTATGTACATGAAAGTCTATGTCCCCATTTGTTGCCATTAGAACAGGGGTTGTGATCAATCTCCACTTGAGGGTTTCAAATGCTTGTTTGCATTCATCTGTCCAAATGAATTTGGCAAGGAGCTTGTATAGGGGCCTTGAAATCATGGCATACCTCAGTTGAATCATCTATAATATCCGGCATGTCCCATGAAGACTTGAATTCCCTTGGAATTTAGCGGGGGGGGGGGGGGGGGAAGTTCCATGATGATCTTTATTTTGTCCATGTCAGTTGCAATCCCATGTTGAGAGACTATGTGTCCCAAGACTACTCCGTGTGTGACCAAGAATTGACATTTTAGAGGATTTAATTCTTTACTCCCTACATTTTTTAAGCGCTTCTTCAAGGCATTTCAAGTGATCCTTTTTTCCTGAGTGTACGCACAAGTCGTCGAGGAAGACTTGTAGGAACTTGTTGAGAAATTTCTTGAAGGCGGTGTACATTACCCTTTGAAAAGTAGATGGGGCATTGCATAAGCCAAATGGCATCATGACTTTGTATGAAAAATTACCCCATTCTGTGGCAAATGCTATCTTTGCCTGATCTTGAGGTGCAATTTGTACTTGGTTGTACCCGTTGAACCCATTTAAGAAGCTATACAGTTGAAATCCTGCTACCCTTTCTAAAACTATTTTAGTTAATCGTAGGGGATAATGATCTCTGATTGTTGCTCTATTGACGTTCTTGAGATTCACACATATTCTGAGCTTCTTGATTTTCTTAGGAACAATCACAATTGGTGACACCCAATTGGTATGCTCGATCTCATAGATGAATCCAGCCTCCAGTAGTTATTCTAGTTCTTCATAGACATGGGTGCCATACTTGGGATTTGTCCTGTAAAGTCCACATACCTTTGGTTTGGATCCTTCCCTTATTCCTATGGTATGTACTACAACTTTTGGGGAAATCCCCGTCATTTCTTTGTAGGACCAAGCCATGCAATCTCTATATTCCATTAGCAATGCTTTCAATTCATTTTCTTCTTCTAGAGTGAGCTATTCACTGATGTATACTGGCTTTTCTTCTTCACCATCTAAGGCAAGATTCAGTTTCCCTGTCTTGGCTGGTCATTCATACACTGGGGTATCCTCAATATTCTCTATTTCTTTGAGCTCTGATTCCCTAACTGGCCTAGGCATTGCTATTGTTGCTTCTCCTCTAGTGTAGTTTTTGAAGTAATCAGGAAACTTCCTTAGGCCTTCATGGCATTTTGAGGTGCTTGCTTGGCTGCTAGCTTCACTGGAATATGTTTGGTCCAATTCACCTGTGTTCCCTTGTTCTTCTTTTTTGTCACTGGTGACCTCTTCACTTTTCATTCTCACATTGGGTTTGAACCTTCTAAGTTTTTTGCTTAGTGAGACCAGTGATGGATTCTCAATAGGAGTTGCACTCCCAAGGAGTGGTTCTTCGCCCATACAAAGACCTTCAAGCCCTTCAAGATCCCATTTAAAGTTTGGGGACTCAGGTGCTTTTGTGGGCTTAGTTAAGTACAATTCTACCACTCTTGTCTGCATTCTTTCAAATTCATTGTAATGCTCTATCTTGGCCTTGTGGCACTATACACACTCCTTCCTTTTCCTAGACTGGTTACCTTTGGATTGCGATGGAGGGTCGATCTTGGGGAATTCAATGGCCATGAGTGCTTGTAGGATTGCCAAGTCATTGTCAAATACTTGGCCTTCCAAGGATGCATTATCAGCTTCTATTTCTAGATCCCACTCTATGTTGACACCGTAGCCTTCTATTATGGACTCTTCAGGGTCACTATCCCATTCGACACCTGTCATGAAGACTGGAAGTTCCACTACTTCTGATTCATCATCCTAGATTGGTGCTTCTAGTTGTATCATTTGGGCATGCACATGTGGCAACATTAGATGTGTTGTTTTACAATTATCTATTGTGCCAACGTCTGTATCCAATTGTTGATGTCACTTTGTGTATCCCCTTGTATGGGCTTTTGTGCACTGGTAGGCTCAGGGGATCATGACTGGTGGCTGTAGTGGAAGAAGTGTCTTCAACATTTCTAGGAATAGTGGGTTTGATTTCCCTTGTTCCCAGATTTATCTTTACAATGGTTTCTCTATTTTGGATTGTGATCTTATCTGTGCCCCAATCATGGAGTACCAATGCTTCGAAGCCATGGTCTTCCCAACAATATGCACCAATGGGATGGTTACATTTTTTATGTCATCTCAAGCATCGAATTTTACCTACAACGGGGAGTGGAGAGCTAGTCTTCTTCATGGATTTGAGGGGTAGGGGTTGAGGAGAAAGGAAGAGGGAGGAAGGACGAGGAGGAGGGAGGAGGAGGAGAAGGGAGGAGGAGGAAGGAGGAGGAGGATATGGAGGAGGAGGAGGAGGGAGTTCAAGGGAGGGAGGAAGGAGGAGGAGGAGGGAGTTGAAGGGAGGGAGGAAGGAGGAGATGGGAGGAGAAGGAGGAGGGAGTTCAAGGGAGGGAGGAAGGAGGAGGAGGGAGTTCAAGGGCAGAGAGTGCAAGGGTATGGGCATGCTAGAACATGATAGTGTAAGAGAGCATGGACGCAATGGAAATCAATCACATGAACACAATAGTGAGCTTGAACACTGAATCCCAAAGAGTGGGAGCTTCATTCCATTTGAAAAAGCTTTATATATGTTGGTCTCTCCACTTTTGGGGGGGACCTTTTGGGTCTCTACACAAAGTGGGGGAACCTTTTTGGTCTCTACACAAAGTGGAGGGACCTCTGAAAGTGTAGGCTTTTAGTCTTTCTCTCTCTAGATTTAGTATTTCTCTCTCTAGATCCTGATTTTGCAAGTATGATTGGATCTTTTCTAGAGAGGATTTTGGCTATCCTCATCCTTTAAGATTTATCATACTATCTTTTAGGATCAAGATATTACAAGTGGAGCTTCACCGTGCTACTTTACACACACAATGCTCTCATAGTTATTGTCTTAAACTGCACTTCTAGCCCTTGTTGCCATAGGGTTAGTACTCGCACTAACTCCAATCCTTGTTGTGAGTTCCATCACCTATACTCAAACTGCCAATTACATTACTTATTAACAATAGATTGAACGAATCACTAAATCAATAGATCCCAACATAATCATGCTTAAAGCACAATAATCAAGCACAACACCAAGAACACTAGCGACATCAATATTAACCTAGAATCCCCACCGCATTTGGTGTGTTCCTGTTGGGATATCTCAAGGTGTATGCCTCAAGCACACCTTATGTTTCTATGTGTGAGTGCTAGAGGCACAGTTAGGTGCCCATAAGCACAGTTAGGTGGTGGAGAGCCACATAGGATGATTGAGAGAATCTAGGAGCAGATTGAGGAGATGATTGTGGAGCTCTGAGGTCATCTGTGATGTCAGTGAGCATGTATGAGGTGCCTACTTAAGGACCACTCTTCTTCATTCTACAACCAAGTAATGCAAGTATTCTGAGTTTGTGTCCACTCTTTGCTTTCCTTTCAGTTTTCCAACATGGTATCAGAGCCCTTTGATCCCCCTTGAGCCCATTTCTGCCACATCATCATCTTCTTCTTCATCTTCTTCTTCTCCATTTTCCTCTTTCTTCCCAAAATCTTTGAGAGCTTGGTTCTCCACCTACAAATGACCATTGCCCAAACCCTTTGAGCTGGAAACTCCTCTAGTATGGGCAAACTTCCACCTACAAGCAATTGAAGAAAAAACGTCTGTGGTGGCTGCCATTCTCCAAATAGCGAATTTCTTCTGTTGCTCAATACTCCCTGCCTGCTCCGCCATTGCCTGAGCCCTCTTAGGAGTAGATGGGTGACCTCAAGACGAAGATTTTGAGCCATTTTTTAGGTCATTTGGTTCAGTAACGAGGGAGAAATCGTCAAAACTCAGTTTCAGCCTGTAGTAACTCTCCCGGGCAAAAGTGCGCACCATTTCGTCCAACCTCTGTGCTGGACCCTCTCTGGTATATGAGCTTTCTTTTGCTTCAGAAAGCCCTCTTTTCCTTGCTTTGAAGAGTGAGCTACAAGCCCTCCAAGTTCAGCTTTTCAGTTTTGACAGTTTTGGACAAGTTTTTGAAGATGATGCTACATAAAATGCTACTCTAGCATTTCTGTTTTTTTGAAGCTTTCAATAACTTCAGTACAAGTGTGGCTTCAGTTTTGTTTTGAATTACTAGACTTGGTTTTGATTGGAAAGTATTTATTTCACCCACTTCTATGAAGCATGTAAGAAGAAGCATCATTGTTTGAATATTGGTCACTAGTCTTTGCTACATCAAGTGCTCATATTTTGGAAGTCTTTCAGTTATTTTTTCCTTGTAAGAGAGATAGACACTGCCCAATATCTGGGTTAGACCCTCTCATGGCTACCCTATTTAATCTCGAGAAGTTCAATGGAAAGGGCTTCCACATATGGCAGATGAAGGTGAAATTTGCATTGATGAGGGAGAACTTATGGGGACTTGTCAAACCGACTCCTACCACTTCTTCTACGGCCTCTAATGCTGGAGAATCCTCAACTCCGACACGACCAGCAAGGGATCCAGCTAGAGAAGAAAAAGCATACGGTATCATTGCTCTTGCTTTAGGAGATGATTATATTCACCATATCTCTGACTTGGAGTCTCCTTCGGAAGCTTGGCAGAAGCTTGACATGATTTTTGGTGCTAGCTCTCACATCTCTAAACTATCACTTAAAATCTCTTTCTTTGAATTGAAGATGACTAGTGGTACTACTTTAGCAGCTCATGTCAACTATATGCGGAGTCATATGACTCAATTAGCTTCTATCAACTCTCCTATTTCTCCAGATGATGCTATGGCAGTGTTACTTAAGAGCATGCCTGAAGATTATGATCACATAGTTACCACTTTGAAAAATCTTCCTAATCCTAATCTTGAAGGTATTATCTCTGCTCTCCAAGAAGAAGAAAGGAATATGGAGCTCAGGAAAGGCAATGACACTGTTTATGCTGTAAAAGTCCAGAAGGGCAAGTATACTCCTTGCAATCACTGTGGAAAGACAAATCACCTTTCAAAGGACTGCTTCAAAATTAATCCATGCAAGCACTGTGGCAAGAACAACCATAATGAGAAGTTTTACAGAGCCAAAGCAAAGAAAGAAAATGCAAATCTACTTTCAGTTGAGCCTCCACAAGATGAGGCATCCCATGAAGATTATGCATTTTAATCATCTCTATGTATGCTCTAGATCTCTTTTTTTATGTCAAGGTACTCAGCCTGGATAGTCCTCCAAAATGAATGAAATAAACTATTGTGTTTTGTGTGTTTTGTAAACACCTCTGGTCACCTTATGATGTAGGCCATGTGTATGTTTTGCTCCACCTCCTGCAGATATTGTGTGCATGTACATGCAAGGGAGATAACCATTGGAAGGTCTTTCTGTATCCCTTTGGTTTACCTTACACCCATGGGAACCCTTGCTAGCATGAGAACCTAGCCATAGATTTATCCTTGACCACCATGAGATGGCATGAGAAACTATGAGACTAGATGTATCCTTGACATAGCTTGAGGCATTCCCTTGAGGGGGGGATTGTTGGGATATCTCAAGGTGTATGCCTTAGGCACACCTTATGTTTCTATGTGTGAGTGCTAGAGGCACAGTTAGGTGCCCATAAGCACAGTTAGGTGGTGGAGAGCCACATAGGATGATTGAGAGAATCTAGGAGCAGATTGAGGAGATGATTGTGGAGCTTTGAGGTCATCAGTGATGTCAATGAGCATGTATGAGGTGCCTACTTAAGGACCTCACTCTTCTTCATTCTACAACCAAGTAATGCAAGTATTCTGAGTTTGTGTCCACTCTTTGCTTTCCTTTCAGTTTTCCAACAGTTCCTATGGAGTACTTTGCCATAGTCACACTCTACTAAAACAATAATGTCCAAAACAAGATGTACCAAAAACATAATTTTTGTAATAAAAACTCGCGATGTGGTCTTGCATATACTTAACGACATCTTCAAAATTGTCTCGGGCTCCCAAGTAGGTGCCTAGGACATCTATGCTCTTATCAAATACTAAAAATAACTCCTCCTCTCTACCAACTAATGGAGTACAGCAGATGAAATCATGAAAGGCAGACCTAGCAGAATCCATGGTAGTTTGGTAGCTAGAAGAACTATAGTTATGATAGTGAAACTTTGAAACTAAAGTAACTTTATAACTTATATATACCCAAATGTTCTTAATATAAATAATAAAATGAATTATATATATTTTTAGACAAAAATTGACATTGACATGAAACAAAACCATTTAAAACGTCAAAATAAATTGCACCACTATGAAATGAAAAATGTCAAAAACAACAATTGTTCCAGCCAACATTGTTTATTGTCTTCAATATTGCAGGAGAAATAAAAGTGCCACTATGCATGTGCTTCTCTGCATGCTTGCCTACCTTTTCACCATTTAAGGTAAAATGGAAGGACTCAGACATGCCATCCTCCATGACCAATAGATGTTACCGCATGTCCCTGAGAGTCCATTGTGACGTGATGGTCACATTCTTGACATCTCCTAAATGAGAATCAATACATAAACTTACCCCTATATTATCATCATCGTTAGAGTCAAGGGCAAGCCAACTGCCACTTGTTTTCTTCTAGTGCCTATATTGGAATGCTAAATATAACATTTGGCGAGAGATGTGGCACTTGACAACCAAAATGTCCTTACATACATGGCATTGAAACAAATTACCCTTTTGTTCACTTGACCTACTTTCCCAATTCACCCCAAGAAATTCCTCAAGGGCATTCTCATGTAGGCGCTTGCATGACCACATGGTTTTTGTTCTATACATCTGGATATTTAGAAAACAAGAAGAAAAAATGTGGAGAGGCATAAACCTCGCATAAACCAAGACAAGCTTACCCATTTAGAGTGAGATGTAAACTCTATGGCCATACCCACATCCTTCGCAATCTTTTCCTTATATGATTGCACTGTTCTTGCATTAGGAAAAAAAGGTAGCTCATTTTGGGCCCTTTTAGCCCAGAAGGAAAATAGCCCTCCACTAATCAAAGGAGGGCCAACGTAACGTTGAAAAAAACAAAAAAAGGGAAAAGAAATGTTGTTGAGTTTGCATTAAATGAGGATACTTGAGCTACTTTATTATATCTGTGACATACGTTGCAAAATTTGGTATGTCCTACATCATTGGCATGTCTGCAGAACGGGCCAAAACCCCTAGAAAGACTTTTGAAATGCCAAAAACGAGCCCTTGGAGGCCCAAAAAATGTCAAAAACACCGAGAAATCCACCTGTACAAATGAAAGCAATTTGATGTTTTTGGCATTTCAAAAGTCTTTCTTGGGTTTTTGGCCCACTCTGGATGCACCTATGTCAAAAAAACCATATTCTACACCGTACGTCAGTGGGGGTTATGTCATACTTTATTGTTTTAGAGGAAAGAAAAATGAAGAAATTGTGAATTTCTCTCAAGGCCTCAAAATGAGCTCCCTTTCTTCCTAATGCCACCATGTAGTAATCGATGTCTTCAAGTTGTGGTGGTGTAATGCATTGAAGATGGCCATAGCCTAATGCCGTCCTTGGAGTAATATACTTGGCATTATACCAATAGATATTTCTCTGTTTCAAAGCAGAGGACTTCTCTCCAACATGCATTTGCCCTTGACTAGTTCTATCAACATCCATAGAGTACAGTCACCAAATGCTGGGTAATCAATGAGTAAAGGTGACCAAGCCGAATGATCTATGTCAATAGGACAATCTCAAGGGAGTTTGATACCCAAATACACCAAGGTCAATGATTATAAGCAATGTGCACATAGAAGGAGTATAGCTCAAACTCAGGGAGTTTGATCCCCAAATACCCAAAGTCTCCTCCAAAGTCTAAGGATTCAAGGATCCCAGGCATAGGCTGTATGTTCTAGCTACCACCGCCCGAAACAAGGAGATGCACACTTCTAGGCCATGAGGAGTGCATGCCCCTTGCACTTTTTAGCTCCACATCCATAGGAAATAGGGACGTCAAACAAAAATAGCCATGGAAGGAGTATAGCTCAAACTCAGGGAGTTTGTCCCCCAAATATTCCAAAGAAAAGGCTTCCCGGGGCAACATGCAAGGTTGTTGTGGGGTGTCTCACGAAAGTTAAGCCTTGTCACTCTAGGTTTTGAGCCTAGTCTATAGGGTTTGAACCCCAAATAGGTGAAGGTTTGAGGGCGCTCAGGGAGTTTGAGCCCCAAATCACCTAAACCTAGGAGTGGCGAGGCTAACACAAGTGCTATTTGGGGAACCGGTTAGGACCACCTCCTAGTACTAGGTTTGTTCCAAGTGCTTTAATATGGTTAACACAAGCACTATTTCCGCTAGTAGAGAGAGTCTGTAGGAATAGCAATATGCCTTCGCACCCTACAGGCCCAAGAGCCCATGGTTGTTGTAAAGTGATAGAGAGTGCTAAAAAGGAAAAGGGTTGGCCCTCCCTTCAAAAGGTGGCATGTATAAAAGACCAAATGGTTGACTTTGGTCTTCATTGTTGTTTGCACCAAGTTGAATACAAGATCCCTCTTCTCTTCCAAGAGAGTGTTTTGGGTGTTCTCTTGTTTCCTCATAGTGCCTTTGTGGTTGTCACTTTATCCCCCTTCACTCCCTTCTCCTTCTTCCCTTCCTCCTCCCTCCTTGTCCCTATCCCCTCCCCTTTTCCTCTTCCCTCTTCCTCGCGTGAAACCACATTGTAACAATCCGGAGGCCGCTTGAGTGAATCTTGCAGATGGCTCGTGCTATGCATTGCTCCCACAATGAGTAGCTAGGAGTGGAGGCTCCCTCGGCATATCTTTAACTACCCCATGACACGTGAGTCACTACTGAGACCCACTACCTTTTTGGCACCACTGTCGGGGACAAAAGGTATGCTTTTGCATTTGCACTTGTCTCGAGCTTGTCTCCCTTTGACATATTCCCATTGCACAAGTCTTCAAGCTTATCTTGGAGCTTGTTAGTGGAGTTGTAGGAGAGAAGAGAGGTGGAAGGAGAGAGAGAGAGGACAGAAATATTTTTTTTCATGTAGGAATGCCATTTTTGAGCATGGGGAGTTTGCCTTTGATGCTTTTTGGTGTTTCAAGTTGATAGGAACTTAGTAGGCTTGATTGCTAAGGTGTGTGTGGGGTCTAACCACCTCAAAAAATAACAAAACTAAGGATTCTTGTCAAGTTTTGAAGAAGTTTATGTTCTAGAACTCCCCTTTTTGAGTTTTTACATTTTGGCTTCCAAAAAGTGATTGTTTTCAAGTTTTTTTTCATTGAGTAGGTAGATTAGGTAGTGTAGCACCCCCCCATCACAAAAAATCATGAACAAAATTGCAAAATCCTCAGAAATCATCAAATCTCCGTTAGCAAAACTGTGTAAGACTATCTCGCTGAGTCGGCGATGTAGCGTATCACACCGACCAGTTTCCCCATTGATCGGTGTGTTAGCTGGATCCCTCTGGTCAACCTGTGTTGACCCAATGCCGTAGTTCTTCCCTATTGACCTAACCTTTGACTACGGTTTACCCCACTGCCCAGAGTTAATTCATGTCAAAGTTACTTTTGCATCGATTTGACAAGTCATTGACCAGTGCTGTAGTGGTTCCCCGCCGACCGTTGCTATGTTACTACCCCGCCACCGGTGCGGTGAACCCACCCGCCCATCTTTAGTCATAATAGTTCCCCACCGCCGATGCATTACTTCCATCACACCACCCATTGTTGTTTCAATCCCCACTCCTATCGCTATATTATCCTGCCGATCGGCGCATTAGTAAGATCCCATCGATTCCCTATCTCATTGCTCGTTGTTATCCGCTATCCCTACGCCCATGGGGATATCCCTTTGGATCAATTGTGCCAAACACGTGGCAATCATTATCCCACCGATTGTCACGATACATTCATCACACCAATCGGTGCTAATTCCTTATTCCGTTGATTGTTGCTGAAAGGTTACCCACCCCCCACCACCAAAACCATATTACACCGCCCATTGCTATACCCGTAGCCCACCACCTAGTGCCATAGAGTTATCCCACCGACCGGTGCGATACCTCTGGGTTAGCCAAGGAATTAAAAGAAAATTCTAGAACCTCAGCTTAGCTTGGGTGTCCCCAGCCAGAGGCATCCCACATGCACTTGAGAGTCTGGAAGGATTTCACCAAAGGGTCTTGTGCCAAAAGAAAGTGCTTTGGGCTACGCTCAGCCCAAACTCCGTCCTAGCTGGGAGTTTGGAAGCTCGATCTTGAGCCTCCACTCATTCGTAGGTCCCAGTCCAAAAACTCCATCTAGTTCAGATGAAACAGACAGTCTTGAAGGAGTGATGCAAGACCCCTCGGGTCTAAGGGCCTCGAAAGCCTCCTTCACAAGTGTAGCCTCTCCCAACTCTCCTACACCTTCGGTTGCATCCACACTCAGAGGTACGTTCTCTAACATATTCGGATGCTTAGGACAAACATAGTCCACAGACATGGAGAACCCCTTTGCCGGCATGTCCACAAGAAGGGAAGGCTAGCAACAAATAGTTCTCGAGCCCCAGATCAGGACAAAAACTACCTTCACCGATCTAGGTCCTTCCACTTATGCCAAACTCCCCCAGTGGGAGAACATAGATGATGAAGATCCATGGATGAGGGAACTCCATAGACAAGACCGGAGTCACGGGGATACTAGGAACTTCCAAGGCGGATTGCCTTATGAAACTCTAATAGCCCCGACCCCACCAATCTTCATCAACTATGTGGCACCACAGTTCCCACCCTACTGCCCGCTGCATGGAACCAATGTTACCATGCCCAAGGACCCACTGGCTCCGGGAGTCTGTCCCTTCCTATCTATACCAGTTGCACTAATGAATGCAAGCATGGGTACTTCTGTCCCAATGCCGACACTAGCAACTACATGGACACCACCACCTGGTGTAGGCCTAAGGGTAGCCCTGCAACCTGTCAGGCCCAGAGCAAAACCACCTCCGCTAGTTGTTCAAACAATGTTGACTGAGGAGGTAATGCGTATTTTGGTGAATGCCCCAGGAAGGGGGCAACAACACCTCCACCTACCCCAGTGTTCTCTGTAGGGATGGCAAATCCCTCATGAAGCAGGCCCATATCCATTTCCAAGCTAATGCCCAAGTTCCTCAGAGAAGGAGACCCTATCTCCCACGTGGAATGATTAGAGCAGATTTGTGAAGCCTTTGGTGCACCAAGTGACCTTGAGATGACCAATGCATTCGGCCTTAGCCTGGATGGCAAGGCAGGTCAATGATATAGGGCTCTCACCCCAGAAGAAAAGATCAACTGGGAGACATTGAGAAAGGCTTTTATTGTGGGATTTGCCCCCAACGGCCATAAATGGAGCCCGATCAACCAATTGTATGGGGTAAAATAGAGCAACAAGGAATCCTTGAGGGATAACATTGCAAGGATTAAGAACCTCAATGCCCACTATGAACCCTATGAGCAAATGAGTGACGAACGACTGTTGCCTTGCTTCCTTATCGGGTTAGCAGACCCAAAGCTGCAAGACCACCTCATGGTGATGAACCCCACCTCCTTTGATCTATGCAGTAAGGTGGCCATCCGTATATGTGACAATATGTTGGACAAAGTGGATTCAGACAAGGCCTCAGCCCCCTCCAAAATAGCCCCATCGGTTAGGTCCTCGAGTGTAGAGTCAAGCAAGAAGGAGGCTAATGAGCCTAAAAGCTTCGATGTGAGTGAGCTGGCCTCCAATTTGTTAGAGTAGCTAGGCTAGCAATGGAGGACAGGAGCCTCCAAGGAGGCGCCGAGCAACTCCCACTTATTTCCATGGAGAGACAATGTCTGGTGCAGGGTATGTAATGGCAACTACCCCTCTAATGAGTGCTCGTGCCTAAGGGCAAGGCCAGCACTCTACTGTGCACATTGCCATAGGTTAGGAAACCATGATACCTCCCAATGTTGATTTTCGAGGTCCCTTCCACAACCCATGTATCAAATGCCACCCCCATTGGCCCTAACAACCCCACCCAACCCCTAGATCTCTCAAGGTGGCCCTGTGGTTAGCTCTAGCCATACCGAGCTCAAACCAGCTCCATTGCCACCACCCATACTAGGTCCACAACCCCTACTACCTTACATCGCCCCAGTCAATCAATTGTTTGTTGAAGAGTTGCCCAACAACTGGGAGGAACTGGATCTTGATCATGGACCTCATGATTATTACCCCTACGAGGAGGGGAGTGGAGCCCTAACTCACTACCTCCTGCCAGATGATCAACAAGTCCCCATATTCCAAACTACCCTCGTAAACGCAAGAGCGAGAGATATGAACTCTATTGCTCGGAGACCCCCGTTCATATGTTATACGTACCAAGGTCCCCATAGAGCAAGTGAATGCCCCTACGAAGGCACTTCAAACCCACCGGTGTCCTGTTTCAAATGCCAGGGCCCACACTTCTTGAAGGACTATCCATACAAGGACTGTACACCCAGTGCCCAACCACAACGAACCCCACCCCTTTGTGTGCAAGATGTGGCACAAAGCATCTATTCTAGGACCACCCCATGAGGAGACCAACCACTCCCCTGACTCCGCCAAAGAGCACGAGCCTCAATCTGCTTAGCATCGAACAAGGCCATGTGGCCATAGTGACACTACAAGTCATTACAAGGATGCAAGCCAAGGCACTAGCAAGGCCATGAAGAAGCTCACAAAGAAGGGTAAGGTAAGCCCAGTGCCATGATTCCTCTACAGCCTCTAACTCATTCCAAGAAGGCCATTCAAGTAGGTGACGGTTTTGACCAGGTAATCATCCAAGATGGGTCCGATGAGGGGACGGCTACCCTTGCCACCTCCTCTGCTTCCGAACAGTCTTCCACCCATGGTGACCTTGATGTACCCCTGATTCCAAAAGTGAATAAACCAGTGTAGGCTCAGGGCTTTTGGCACCTCCAACCACCTATAAAGAGACCTACCTTGACTTGGTCTTAGAAAAGCAATACATAAAGGATGCCCAGAACTTGGTACATGATTTCTAAGATAAGTTCGAGCATTGACTAAAGGCCAGGGTTAGATACTATCCATCCAGCCCACCTGATGGGACACCGAGGAGTGAAATCGCTCAAGGTGCCAGAAAGAGTGGAGGAAGAGAACACTTCAGCTTGGAGTAGTCAAAAGCTCTAGATCTGATGCAGAAGATGTTTCAAGAAGACCCAGTGCTCCATAACCTCCAAGATGAAGGAGACCTGTATGGCTTCGATGACATGTTGTCCATGGAGGAAGAAGCTTCATCGAAACCCTGCGACAGTGCTAGGCTGGCCCGACTGCCTTCCTATCAATAGAGGTGAAAATGCCAATCATGTCTCTACTAAGAGGAAATCCCATCCTATGGCATGCTCTGCCCAATTCGATGAACAGGCCGTACCTACCTCCAACCCCTGCTAGCCCTAAGCCCAACCAATCAATGCTAGAAAAGGGGCAGAACCTACCCAAGATTCTCATCAACAAGCTAGGCCAGTATTTTGAGGGTGATGACACAAATGCCTCTATCCCCATCATCTACCAAAACTAGAAGGTGGAAGCCATCCTAGATGGGGGAGTAGGAGTGAATGTCTGCACCAAGGAATGCTGGGAGAAATGGGTAAAACCCACACTCGAGCAGACCCATCTGGTAGTAAAGCTAGCTGATGGAGGAATTGTGCGAATGTCTGGACTCATGCATGACTAGCGTAATGATAATATCTAATTGTGGCTTGAGGGTCTGACCCCAGTGGTCCCCCTAAGGATGTTTAACATATGCAAACCCTGAGATGTTAGCAAGGGAACCGTAAGGGTAAAATCAGATCTTCACTGGCTATCCTACATAGGTGCCACAACTTGTTGGAGCTTTCGACCAAGCCATTTTCTCTAAGGTAGTATGGCATTGACTTCCTATGAATGATCATAAACTCGCTCGTCAAGATTGCTATGGTTTCGTTGAGGAAGTGAGTTCCTCGGTCGCTGACTAACTCCAACGGGCATCCAAACCACGTGATGACTTGTTCATATAAGAACTTGGCAGTAGATCTTGCATCATCCTTTACCGTGGCTCTTTCTTCTACCCACTTAGTGAAGTAGTCTGTGGTGAGGATGATGTATCGTGCCTTGGTCCCCTTAGCAGTTGGGCTTATGGGACCAATGAAATCCATGCCCCACTTCTCAAAGTCTTGGTTGGCCACGATTCCGGTTAGGGTCATCATGTCTATCCCGTGTCCGATTTGGATATGCTGGTAGGGGTCGCATCGTTTGACAAATTTGATCGTGTCTCCAAAGAGTGTTGGCCACCAAAGACCAGCTTGCAACACTTTACGTGCCGTAACATCAGCGGCAAAATGACCTCTTGCGATTCTTGAGTGGGCTTCTTCAAGCACCTTGATGTATTCATGTTCACACACGCATCTTCAGAGTATGCCATCCTTACCCATGCAGTAGAGTTACCCTGCTATCAACTGATATGGCACTGCATCCTTAATGAGTTTATGGGCTCTATCCTTCTTGAGGTTTAGGCCTAGGGGTAGTCCATTGGCCAAGTAGTGGCCGATTTTGACAGCCCATTCTGGAATAATGTTGAGGAAGAAGAGCGAAGCATTGGGGAGATAATCTTCTACTCTAGTTGGAGCTTCTCCATTCGGGATCCTTGATAGGTGGTCGGCTAGAATGTGGGTTTTACCCTTATGTACATCGATTGTGAAGTCAAATTTTAGCAAGATCAGCATCCACCTAGTGATGCATCTCATTATGTAAGGTTTGTTGACCAAGTACAACAATGCTTGATGGTCCACGAAGAAGACAAACTTGTTAGCTGTAGTGCCTGAACTTCTTGATTGCATAGACCATGGCGAGACCCTCTCTCTCGGTGGTGGTGTAGTTAACTTCGGCCTCATTTAGTTACGGCTTGCAAAGTATATTAGGTAATCCAAACTATGCTCCTCGGGTTGGGCTAACACACATCCAATGGCAAAGTTAGAGGCATCAATGTGGACGTGGAATATTAAATTCCAGTCGGGAGACCTCAATATTGCTGAGGTGGCTAGAGCTAGCTTGAGGGTTTCAAAGGATGTTTGGCATTCTTCGGTCCACTCAAAGAATACTAGCAGTTTGTATAACAGCGGGCTATGTTGGCATAGAACAAGAATCTCCGGTAATACTCGGTATGGCCAATAAATCGTTGGACTCCCTTAGCGTTGGTGGGGGGCGATAACTCCAAGATGAGTTTGATTTTGTTGTGGTCTGTAGAAATTCCATTTCGGGACACTATGTGACCAAGGATGACACCATGTTTGACCCAAAACTAGCACTTAAATGGGTTGAGGGATATGCGGCATAAGTGGCACTTCACAAGGACGAGAGCCTGAGATACTTCAAGTGGTCATCCCATTTCGAGTTCACGCAGATATTGTCCAAGAAAATTTCCACAAAGTCCCTCAAGTATTCCTTGAATACTGTGATCATCATGTTGGAAGGTAGCTAGGGCATTGTTAATCCGAACATCATAACCCTGGTTGCATAGACACCCCATTAGGTTGCAAAGGCGGTATTGTGTTGATCTTGGGGGAAAATTGAGACTTGGTTGTAACCTAAAAATCCATCTAGGAAGTTATATGCTTCCTTTCCGGCTACCCTTTCTAGAACATGTTCAGTGAATGGTAGGAAGTAGTGGTCACATCGCGTGGCCGCATTAACCTTCTTCAAATCCATGCATACTCTGATTTTTCCATTTTTATTTAGGACTATCACAATGGGTGATACCCAGTTTGTATGCTTGATCTCATAGATGAATCATGCATCTATGATTTCTTCCCTCACTATGAGTGCATATTTAGGATTCATAGGGTAGGGGCATTGCCGTACAAGTCTGACATCATCCATCATGGGGATTGTATGCTGCACTACTGTGTTACGTACTCCTTTCATGTCCGTTTATTTCCAGGCCATGCAGTTCTTAGATTCTCATAGGAGAGCTATTAAGGCATTCTCCTCACTAGGAGTGAGGTCATCGATGACAAACACGGGTTGTGGGTCTTGCCCTTTCGAGGCTAGGTTTACTTCCTTAACTGGGGCCGATCCATCATATCCTTGAGAACAACCGTCCTCTCGAGATCTTTTGGCCTATTGGTATAAGATCTTACGATCCTGAATAGTATAGGCCTTGTAGTGGGCTGGTACCTGCCGTGGGTCTTCTTTATCCTCAATCTCCTTCTCTTTTTTTGCCAAAGCAATGGACTTTTTGGCCTTAGCCTTGCCTTTGGATACAGGGGATCTGGGACCTGAAGGGGGCTCTTCCATTGTACTTATGGAGCCGATGGGGGTGGTTACCCTACTTACCATGTTTCCCCAATTAGAGAAGAACTCGTGGTGAGTAACTTGCTATAAGATTATCACATGTATGGTAGAAGCCAGGCGCATAAGCTCATAGTAGTGTTATGGGCCTACAGGACCTCCTACAAAGTGGCAACACATTGTACCCCCTTCAAGTTAGCCTTTGGGGTAGAGGTAGTAATGCCAATGGAGTATGTAGTGCCTAGCCTCTATCTTGCCATAAAAGAAAGACTCATTGAAAACACGCTAGCCGAAAGGCTAATCGACCTTGAAAAATTAGAAGAGACCGCAACCTCAAGAACAAGGACCTGGTAGAAGGAGACTTGGCACTCCTGTACAGTGTTCGCAACACCAAACGTAAGCTTAAGTACCAAGGTATGGGTCCTCACCACGTTGTTGAGATCACTCCTCAAGGGTCGTGTCGAATAGCCACCCTTGATGGAACAGAAATGGATGGCTACCTAAATGGAAGAAAATTGAAAAGATACTATGGACCACTCACTATCTCCACCCTCCAAGCTGTGCATAGAGAAAAGGAACTCAAGGCATAGGTGGCTAGGATGAAGTGACATGCCATGGAGGAAGCCAGAATCCATAATGCTAAGATTCAACAGCGTAGACAAATGACCCTTCTTAAGCAATGATTGAACAATCACAACTAACGGATGAGCTAACAATAGAGCCAGATAGGTTGCTTGTTCAGCTATAGGTACTGCACATGTGCATCAAAGCACTCGTGGACCCAGGAGCAAGCCATAACTTCATCTCTAGAGAGGTATGGAAAAAGCTATAGGTATCCCTAACCCTCACTATTGCCTCAATAAGAGCTATAAACGACCAACTTTTGCAAACCTTGGGTTATGTAAATCTAAGTCTAATGGTTGTTCGCCAAGTTGTGGATATACACTTTTATGTTCTCCCTACAGAAGCCACCAAAGAGCAGATTATTCTAGGAAGAACCTGGTGCTACGCCGTCAATTGCCAAATCGACTGGCAGGCTTGAATTGCTTCGCTTACCAATGGTGGTCAAACGGTGGTAGTACCGCTGTGCAGACCAAGCCCCCTCTCTTTGGCCCCGACCTCGCTGATTCATGACAATGAAGCGATGCAGCAAGGCCAATTGGAAGCCCCAGCCTCCACCAGCACACTGCTTAAGGGCCCAGCTCGAAAGGAGAACAAAGCTCGCTGCAATGGTAAACCAATGCCATCGCATGCTCAATGAACGCTACCATCCTCCGTCAAGAAATCTGAGAGCTGTAAGTACAATATGCTATCCTCTGTGCCCAATGTTGCTTCGATCGGAACTGACACATAGAGAATGGTAACGTAGCAACAACAGCCCCAGTCACTTCAAGATCGCTTCCCCCACACACATTCACTATCCAAAGAAAGCTGCACTGTGAGCTCAAGCCTCATCCACTGCCACACATCGCCAACACTTCAAGCAACACTGCCCACTCAGGTGGCCAAGGCAACAAAGTCGCATGGATCCAGAAAAAGATAGGGCAACCCCCGATGGCATTGAAGGCAGCACCACAAGAACCGGTGTCTTTTCGGGATATAGCACCACAAGAACTGGACACAGCAAGCCAACCTCAAGGTACTAAATATGCATTGGTGCCACGAGCAGTTCGACTTAGCACAAGCATTGCCACCACCAGTCGAGGAACTCTGCAGGAACCAAATTCCACCCCACGAAGAGTTACACAAGAATCTCACCCTTTGGATGGACACTCGAAGGTAATGGCGCTACCCTACTCACACAAGCAAGGGCCAGTCCCACATGTAGACTCACAAAAGCTCGTTTCTCCAAGGAAGTCAGACCCCGCAATGACAACGAAGGCCGACACAAAGGTGCCCCTGGCATCCAAGGTAAAGAACAAGTTGGACACATACTCTACATGGCTCCTTACTCGTCACTCGCTATGCTACAATACGGCGCCCGCCTCCATCGCATTCATCATAATCATCATGTTTAGGTCTAGGTGAGTCAGTACGATAGGCATCTCACTTGATGCACTCACAGCCCATTAGTTCTTGCCGAACACACTGCACGTGCACACACGGTCAGCAGCAGGTGATTAGAGTCCATTCTTGCATTTTTACAAGTGTTCATGTTCTTCAATGCTGACCTCACTCTATCATGTTGCACCACACAAGTGCACTCCACTTGGTCCACATTTTTCCCCACCCCACTCCTTCCTTCTTTTTCCTTCCTCTCTTTTACACAGTCACTACCTTGTCGACCGTCGCCAAAGCATTACAACACCGATCGTCGCCAAAGAGTACCACACTAGATGTTGCCATCACCACACCCCGCCAACCGTTTGCCAAACCATTATAGCACCGATCGTCGCCAAAATATTCACTGCCAACCGTCGCCAAAGAGTACCACTCTGAACATCGCGATCACCACACCCCGTCAGGTTGTCGCCATCTCAAACCACACTGCCCTGTCGCCATTTGAGTACCACGTCGGTCGCAGCCTAAGACACTCCATGCTAACCATTGCCATCGAGGTTCAGCATCGACTGTCTCCATCAAAGTTAGCACCAACCGTGCCATACCAGTATTCCACTGGTCAGGGGGATAGAATTCTATAAAAGCAGGCCTACCCCGCTAGGTCATCTTGCCATAGCTATTACCCCAGAACTCTATCAAAATTTATCTAGAAATCTGACAGTTTCCTGCCCACTTTCTCTATCCCCATCAACGAATTTATGTTTTGTTCTTCCTCATCGACCGATTCACTCGACACTCAACTTCCCCTCCTATTTGTGATGGAGTCCGAACATGACTTCTTCAAGTTTGAAGCTGACGTGGGGCTCCACCCTCACCCTATTCCAGAGGCCACTGGCCCATCAAATTCTCAGAGCACTCCTTTTGCCACAATTCAATGCCGAGCAAAATACCCATGGAGGACTTACAGGACAAAGACACCTCCACCAGACATGCTATTCAAGAAGAGCCAGCTACATCAAGCATGCCTCCCACGAGAACACAAAAGCGCACCTCGACAGCGCACCTCGACACCAACCACAGGCAAGTACAAGATCGTGCATTGATAAGCACACTCGCCATTGGGAGAATCATGGCTCCAAGAGCTAGATGCTTGCATGATCCACTCGTGCTTTGCTTACCAGGGTCATGACCAACTACACCCTCCACTACCACATAGCAGCAACATATGCCACTCTCCCAGGACCTGGCAGTCATGGAAGCCCTCAACTTTGTAGGCTTGGCAAGAATAGTAGCTCGTCTCCCATGCCACCTGGACATGACTTTGCTGGCGGAATTCCTCAAGACATATGATAGCAACACCAATGTTGGTGTCTTGTGAGATGCAGCAGTCAACCCCCACCACTACCAAATCAATCAGAACATGGTGCGGGCATCATTCAACCTGCTAGTGGTGGCAGAGAAATACTCCAAGCAGAAAAAGAAGCTCGACTCCCTAAAGACGGTCTATCACTACGATCGCCACAAGTGCAGAGGCCACATCTAGTTCACTGCCATCCACAAGCCCGAAGTAGAGCGACTAGCAAGAGCCTTGCAATGGCTCACCCAAGTGAAGCACACCAACCATCATCAGTCTGTTGTGCCCCTCATATCTTGTTGAGAATGGTGAACTTCCAGGAGATGAATTGGGCTGACTATTATAGCCAAACAAGAGATTATCTCAGCACCCACGGGGACATCATCGACAATGCCATGTTGTACATGCCGGTCCTCTATTACTTGAAAAGTCAGCATCTGCCAGTCGGCTTCGGCCTTGCCGAGAAATCCGCCACCGGTCCCGTACAGAACAAGCAAGAAGAGACAGAAACAAGGCCCAAGAGCGAGGACAATGCCAAGTGCCATTCCGATAACTCAAGCGCAATCGAAAACAAGTTGTAGCATCATAAATACATGCAGACACTACGGGAAGCAATAGACAATGATACGCATAACATCCATGAGAACCGAATATAGATATGCAAAAGAATGACAGAACGCTGAAGAACACCATATTCCAGAGCAATAGCTTGCACAAAATCTGTGTACACAATGACCTCAGAATGCTAGTAATTGCATGCCACAAATAGTCCGCTAGTGCATCAGTAGTACGTCAGTGTAGCAACTCATGCTCAATGCTTGCCACATACTCCGCATGCAGCTGATGCATGGCCTCCAAATGTGCTTTTGCCACTTGAACTCTAGCTTTAAGGACTATCATCCGGTCCTTCAGTTGCCACACCCATTCCTCTTGACCTCATAGAGCCTCATTTTTCATGCGCAAATGCGTGACTTCTACCTCTAAGTCGGTCATTCTAACAGACTACCCCCTCACACCAATTTGTGAGGCTATCCGTGTAAGTAAATGTGAGCAAAACTGCAGTTGCACATGCATAGGCTGCGTCCAAAAATTGAACCCGGTAGAAGACATTGGAGACACACCCACAGACTCAGAGATTGCCATTGACACTTCTACTGTCGACACCCTCGTTGCATCAGAGACCGCCACTAATGTTGTAGGAGTCATCACAGTCATTGTTGCTGAACTCTATTGAAGCTACTCCATCCACCGCTGTGTAAGGGAACCTCCCACCACTGGAGCACCTCCTGGAATCACCGCTGCAGTGGACACTAGATTCATCGTCACCCACTCCACCATGACTGGTAATGCCATAGGTGTAGACACAACAATTTGCATCGTCACCACCCCACTGGTGAAAATGCCTCCCACACCACCTGTATGTGAAGGAGTTGAGGGTGCAAGGGGAGATACAACCCCCTGGCTAAGGAAAGGTTTCTTCCTTCATTGTTTCATAGCCACTCCACCATAAGATCCCTTAGTGTCATCCTGTGCAAGCCCCTTAGGTGCAAGAGTAAGCACCAAGGTAGTCGACCATCGAGGCGCTGTGACTCTAGATGTATAGGAAATAAAATCTCCAAGACCTACACAATCTTGGAATTAACTGCCTACTTCTTATCCACATGTGTTGCCACCCGTAAATCCTTTGCATGAATCCGCTCCTTCAGGATTCGAGCCCATGGCACTGTCCTCTCCTCAGCAACCGCTATCACCCCTCGAGTCCAAGGGGCAATGGTGTATGTTTTGGCCTGCAAGAACAATGACTTGAGTATCTACCGATACAGGTCCCTCATCTGAGAATTCGAACGCCCACTCAGCTTGTATTCACCTAGTAGGAACTCCAAACTCCGCCTCCATCACTACCATCATACATGTTGGTTGCACAATCATCCCTCCATCCATAGGCAAAAAGAGACGCTGATGAATCAATTGCACAGTCAGCTCCCGATGCTCATCCAAGAACTCCACAACAGATCCTACCACCAACTGCTGGCAAAGCGCTGATGCTGATGGATGACCTCTATCAATCAATACTGTTGAAACTTCGAATCCGTAGCCCTGGAGGCAAGCATCAATCGATTGAGAATCAATATACACTAACGGAAGAAGAGGAAGAAATTGAGCATAAGCCAATCCCATGGCTAGGCGAAGGAGAAGAAAAGAGATAAGAATCGACGCCGATGAGAGCTGGAAGGTGGATGCACTCAAGAGAACTACAAGTGCGATGAAGAGAAAGCAACAAGAAACTGGTACATGCAAACAATTGCTCAAGAGTTGTACTTCAAATTGCCAATATCCCGCCCTTACGATAGTGAGTTGCATGGTGGCTAGGCTAACACCTGCTATCATCATGCCGCGAACCCTTCTACTATGTGTCCTCATGCGATAGCTCAGCCACCTCCACCTCAACCCAATAAATTTGTGCCCCATTAGAGATGGGAAATGGGCATTGAAGACTGCCGTCATGATGGTATGGATGAAGCCGCGAATCCCATTAACTGGATGTGGAAGTATGTGTCCTTGCAAATCCACAAGATAAAACGATGTCGATCCGCAATCACAAAAAACCGAGAGTGGACGTGACCATCGCAATTTCAACTTCCCCGGAATTTTTCCAAGTTGAGTGTTGAACAAAAGAACCAACTACCCATACTCAAAAGATTTCTTCTTGGAAGCCAAATCCACCCTTCGCTTGCATCGTGCTTGAACCTCCAAGGTGAGATAATAGCTCTCCACCTGAAAATCATCCAATTGGTCTAGAACATCCAATCAGAATATCATAGAGTCCTATGGAAGAAGCCTGTCCTCCATCGCAATCCTCAGACTCGGAACAATATGCTCGATCGGTGTGATTGCTTCCAGCCCAAATGCCAACTTAAAAGGAGTCAACCCCATGGCCACCTTGAATGATGTGCGGTACACCCATAATGCTGCCATGTGTAACTTCTCATCCCAATCTGTGCGGTGGTCATTCACCAATAACAACATGATCCACTTGAAAGTATGATTTGTAGACTTTGCCAATCCATTTGCTTGCAGATGATAGGGGGAAGACTTCTTGTGAATCACCATATAAAAAGCATCCATCCACTTGATGACTTTGTTGACAAAGTGAGCCCCCCTGTCACTAACAATCTCAATTGGACACCCAAACCAAGTGAACATATCGTGGTATAAACACTTTGAGACCAATTTTGCGGTGTTGTCCCACAAGGCCCAAGCTTCCACCCATTCGGTACAATAATCCGTGGCTACCAGAGTGTAGCAATTCCTTGTGCAGGCCACTGCGGGCTTGAATGGACCCATGAAATCTAGGCCCCATTTTTGAAATGGTTCCAAAGGCAAGATGGGATTAAGTGGCACGTGGTCTCGATCAATGGGCTGTCCCAACCATTGGCAAAGGTCACAAATTTTTGCAAACCATCGCGCATCCTTCTGTATGGTTGGCCACCATAACCCTGCCTACAAAACTTTCTTTGCAGTGACTTCACCCGCAAAATGGCCACCCAAAACCCCACAATGGGCTTCCATTAGCACTGCCTCCTGCTCATGACTCCTGCTCATGAGGTGGAACACACCACAACAACACCTTAGTCAGGGGTCGTCAGTACAACTGTCCCAGGACTACTTCAAAGGATCGTCTCCACAATGCCAATCGTTTCCTCTAATCTCGATTCATGTACTTGGACATGATGCCAGTAGATAGGAACGAGAGCATCTCATCATACCACGACCATGGTCCTTTTGGGAAGACTTCAACCTCCACCATCATCGGATCCGCTAGAAAAATCGCCACTAGCTCCACATCAGGGAACTCATCCTCCACTCCCATTGGCAGCTCTCTAGACTCTAGTCAGGGAAAGGTAATCTGCAACCGCATGTTGCAAGCCCAGACGATGAATCACATCAAAGTCGTATTCTTGCAAAAGAAACACCGATATATCCCCTATATATCCCAAGACTACTACAAAGGATCGGCTCCACAATGCCAATCGTTTCCTCTGATCTCGATTCATGTACTTGGGCATGGTGCCAGTAGATAGGAACGAGAGCATCTCATCATACCATGACCATGGTCCTTTTGGGATGGCTTCGGCCTTCATCATCATCGGATCCGCCTAAAAAATCACCACTAGCTCCACATCACAGAACTCATCCTCCACTCCCATTGGTAGCTCTCTAGACTCTAGTTAGGGAAAGGTAATCTGCAACCGCATGCTGCGAACCCAGGCGATGAATCACATCAAAGTCATATTCTTGCCCGGCCCGTAAGACTTTGCTGGTTCACCAAATATAACAATGCGGAATGATCAATGGAAGACAAAAGGTTGGCCCAACAAATAATGCTGGAATTTCTTGATAGAGTAGATCATGCCCTGTCCTTCCCGCTCTGTGACAAAATAATTCTTTTCAGCTGTTGAGAACCGTCGGCTCGCATAGTAGACTGGGTGATACCATTTATTCGCATCTTCTTGCATCAAGACGCTCCCAAAAGCTCTATCTGAGGAATCCACAAACACATGAAATTCTTCTCCCAATCTAGAGACAAAATCTGGAGACAGGAGCATCGGTGCTCTGGAAAGCTAAACATTCAGCTGTCGGTATGATTGGTCACACTCTACGGTCCATACAAATGCCTTCAATTCCACATGTGCCAATGCATTCAAGGGAATTTCCATGTGAGCCAGGAACTGCAGATGTCTGCCATGCCATAGAATTTGGCCCAAGAACCGCATTTTAGGTGCTGTTGGTGTCGAGGCTTGCATAATTACTGCCACTTTATCTCAGTCCACCACAATTCCTTCCACTGAGATCACATGCCCTAGGAGTCAGCCGCTGTGGACTGCGAATGCACATTTCATCGGTGAAGGAGACTTCCCTCCATCGTATGAAACATTTTTGCAAGTGCTCTAGGTGCTCATCGAATGTGCCAAACACACTGTTGTCATCCGAGAAAATCCTCATGAAATTTGTCAAATAGGACCTGAAGATCTCCTGCATTGCTCGCTGAAAAGTTGAGGGAGCATTCCGCAATCCGAACCACATGATTGTGCATACTAGTCTTCCAGAGCCATTCGGATTTGGTTGTACCCGCTATATCCATCCAAGAAGGAGTACAACTCATGCCCTGCCA
Source organism: Dipteris shenzhenensis (assembly GCF_047967505.1). NCBI lineage: Eukaryota > Viridiplantae > Streptophyta > Polypodiopsida > Gleicheniales > Dipteridaceae > Dipteris > Dipteris shenzhenensis. The sequence continues at coordinate 7,000,966 of NC_141627.1, read as the reverse complement.
CTTCATCAAGCATAGAATCCATATAGGGCAAGGGAAATGGATCAGTACCACGGCCGCATTCAGCTTGTGGTAGTCGACACAAATTTGCAATTTCTTGTTTTTCTTTGGCATAATGACAATCGGGGAAATCCACTCTGGATTTTCAATCAGTGCGATGAATCCCACCTACAACAAGCGCTCCAGTTCTTCACACACTTGCTTGGCCACATGTGGATTCATACGATACCTCTATATCTTCATCGGAGTGACATCTAATTTGAGGTTGACTTGATGTTGGTAAAACTTTGGATCCAGATCCTTCATATCCGCATAGTCCCAGGTGAACACATCGAAAAATTCCCGTAAGAGGGCAATCAATTCGCTGTGGAAATCAGTTGTCAACAAAGTGTTGACTTTGATTGGTTTAGATGCACCATCCGCTCTGAGATAAAACGTATCTAGAGCATCTTTCTGAACTCCCTGGCTCTACTCATTCGTTCTTCAAATAACCTCTCCTGTTGCAGGAGATCCCGCATATTTAATTCTCTGCTACTTGCTGGGGCTCAAACTCCTCCTCTGGAATAGGACTGATCACGTTTGCTAGGAAACTTTGATGCATGTAACTATTCTTCATTCCTTCCACATCGATGGTGAAGATAGGAACCAACTCTAGATTTGCCTTGAGAAAGGCTTCCTCCTAATCATCCTCCAATCCACCATCCACCATGTTCACCGTCTTGGCCAACACAGGTCGGGACCGCATCTAACACTATATTAGAGAATTTGGGAAAATCCCAATTCCCACGAAATAAAATATAGTCACTTCAAAAGTAAAATTTGATGTTTTTTATTAAAACATTAGCTCCATTGAGGACCCAAGTTTCAATTATGTTGGGGGAGACTAGACCATGCACAATACTTTCCCAATTCCTAGAAACCCAAGCAAAAATCTTCCGTATGTTGCTATGGAAAAAGGCCTTAATAGATGTGAACATGGCTCCATGGCCAAAACATTTGTTGATTTGCTAGTGAAAGAAAGATGTTTGTTGTTTCGTATGCATCGAAACCACAAACAAAAGCCAATTTATAGATGTTGCGTTAGGAAGATTCATTGGAGTAAATTAAATTGGAGTATTGATATATGCAATAGGATTGTTATAGATCTTTGACATCCATCATATAAATGTGGTCTTCAAAAACAAAATTAAACTTGCAACAACTGTCAATTTTTATTTGGTATATTAGATGTATCAAATTAATGTCAAATTCATATGTTTCTATGTTGATAAATTGCAGTATTGACATATGCTATTGACATATGCAATAGGATTATGGTAGAGCTTTGACATCCATCATATAAATGTGGTGTTCAAAAACACCGTTCCATCACAATAGAGCTCATGAAACTCTCCATCACAATAGAGCTCATGAAACTCAGAGACATGGTCTTGATAAAAACCTTTTTTTAAATTGCTTTCTTGTACTAAATATAATCAAAACCATTGACACATAGCCAATTTTGCACCACATCATTTAACATAATCATTAACAATTCCATACTAGTATTCATACTCACAAAGTAGCTCATCTCCGAAGGAGATATCCTTTATGGTTTGCACAGTAATGTAGCCATGGGCACTCAAATTTCCTTATGACTTTTGAGCCCAAGGTGGTAGTTTAGGGATGTATACAAATATAACATTTGTTCTTTCTTTATAATACATTGAGCTATTTATATATCCAGCAATGTTTCCATACAATACATCTCCCACAATACATTTCACATCTGTCAATGGCTCAATGAATAGATCTTCAAACATTCCATAAGTCTTCATCCTTGGGAAAAACTTGAGGAGAGATCTCCAAGTATCATAATCATACTTTGGACCATTATATACCATCAAATCTTGTTTTTTCTTGATGCTCGTATGTACAAAAAGACCATATCCTGCCCCAGGTATTGTTGATTTCTTTACTTCATAATGGATGCCATTCATTTCGAACACGTGCTCAATGGGTATGGGCAATTTATGTTTCCATAAGCCATTGGATGCAGGATCAAAATTTGTAATAATATAGCTCTTCAACTTTTCAGGACAATCTGCAACACCTATCATATGTTTAAAATCAAAGAATCATTCTTTTAGTGGAGGAATACAAACTCACATCATAAAGCACATAGCATTTTTTGAACAAGGTACTAACTCAATGTCTATTGATTCTTTCACAAAACAAATTGAAACATAATGTTTTGCAAATCGAATCTAACCAAATAGTGTCCAAATATAAATCAGAATATAGGTACAAATGTTTTAGTTGAGCATTTGTGTTTGCAACTCTAATTAACAAGATCACTCACATTCCCTAAGGGTTGTCTATACAATAAAATCGAATCAAGTTGGCTAAGAATGCCCTTGCAGCATCGGCAGTGATTCCCCTTTCCTTGCATCCAAGAACCATAGCAAAGCGTTTTGCCTCACTATCTTTCAATGGCCCCATTTTGGAAATTTTTCCTAGCATGCATTCTTCCTCTTCATTCAATATAACATGTTGAGCATGCACCATACTTCTTGTAGTAGGACAAGTCCCTCTCACTCTAGTTTTGGTTATAGGTGAAGTAATACCTTTCTCTGTGTCTTTTTTTGAACTACGAGTAGACATATGAGATTCGACATTCATCCTTTCGAGAACTTCTTTGTTTTTTTCTTTGAATTCAAGGATCACTGGTTGAAAATAATAGAACATATCATGCCCTTCGACAATCGGAGCTTAACCAAATCTATTAGAAGAGATGGCACTGCACATATGCTCGAGCAATAACCCTTTCAAATCTATTATCACTGCTAGTCTTATTTTTGTTATCACCTCTTTTGATATTATTTCTGAGGGTGACATTATGTCTTCTCCTTTACCTTCTAAGATTTCTTCCTGCACCTTGGCTTCATACAATGACATTACATCTTCTCCTTTACCTTCTAAGCTTGCATTCACATTTGTCAATGGAACATTGACTGCAGACATTGCATCCTCAACATTTTCAAGCAACCATGTTGAGCTTGGAACTTGCATGCTAATGTTCAAATTAGGCACATAATGAATCATTGGATCAGGTGTCACATGTACATGCAATGCTTCTAGCGATGTGAAATTGAGATGGACAATATCTGTTAATAAACAAGGAAATGAAATTCATAAGTAGAAACAAACTGAAGATTGAGATGGAAAACCAAATTGTCAAACTTTAGGTTGTGTGCTCTCAATGCAATTTGTTTGTGTGAAAGCATTCATGTTTTTCTTTTTCAAAACAAAATTGGAATACTAAAAAAAAGAAAGCATTCATGTTCATATGCTTAGTATACCCCCTAAAGTTGTTGAATCTATACCCTTTCAAGTTATTTTAATCCCCAAAACTACATATCCTTACAATGCCAAAAACCTTTGCGTAATAGATAGAGTGGAGTCCAACATTATCTAGCATTGCCCGAGTGTTCCCACTAAGAAAATATTTGGCCAAGCGGCCAAAACATATTTGAGCATTCATATGAAGTGAATAAGGATAGAAACAACAATTTACACTAATTCATTCATCACGATTAAGACTCAACACACTTTTTAACATTTATGAACTCATAAATAAATTTGGATGTGTATCACACTCCGAAGGTATTACAACATGCAAACACATCTTTTCATGAAATATAGAAAATTAAACATATTCAAGAATACATATGAATGTTTGAACTATGGCAATGAGATAGAAGAAATTTCCAAGAAATATTAAAAGATCTTTGGAACAAAATTAATACATCATATGGAGAATATAGCAAGATAACATATGGAAAACACGAACACCATATAAAAGGACAATTTCAAGGACCTGTTGCTTCCTCTTCTGTTTCCCAAAACTTTGAAGCGTGTTTTTGTAAATGCTCACGCTGCTCTTCATTGAAGGGTTGAAGCTCTTTTTGTCGTGGTATGGTATCAATTTCTTTATCCCCTCCACCTTCAATTGTGTCATCTTCTTTTGGCACCCCCTCTATTGCCAATATTGGTTCTTGCAAGCCAGCCCATTGTCGAATTTCATGATTACTGTAAGCATACATGCAACATATACTTTCAACCTTTGCCAACTCCTCATAAGTCTCAACAACTGAAACAACACGCCTCTTACAAGAAAGAGACTCTATTGCAGCAAGCCCCTCAGAGAACAAGTCCACCAATACATACTCATCTTCTCGACAGAAACCCATGATCATGTCTTTCATGATACTTGAACGTTTTCTTTTCAAGGACAATTCAATGTCAAATTCATCATCATCATCCTCGTCATCATCATCCTCATCACTTGATTCTTCTGCACCACTTGATTTTTCATATTTTTCATCTGCAACATATATTGATGGCTTACATTGTGCATTGGTATGGCGCTCAATATCATTGAAATGCTTTTCCTTGCTTACCAATACACAGGCAATTAAGCCATCCATAGATCCAGTGACAAATATATCTGTAGTTTCAAAATTAAGGCAACCAAAGTGTATTTTATATTGTCCGCATGTCTTATTTAATGCATTCTTCAAACATGATACATGATCCATGGTCAAGAAAACCACAAGAAGGAATTGCACTGGGGGAGAAGCGATTGTCATCAAGCTTTTCAACAAACACTCAAAGCGATCCTCATTCCAATTTCTACTTCTGCTTGGTCCATACATTACATCCAAAAAGGCAACCCCTATTGCCATTGGCTCTTGGTACACATTATGTATAAATTCCATTCCCTCCATGTTTGAACCAACTGTGTAGAACCTCCAAGGCCGGGTGGAATTTGGTCCATGACTTGCACCTTCACTTTGTCCCATAATCCACCTCAGATACCCCTTTGCAGCATCAAGCAATGGTGGAGTTTCCTTGCCCTGTTGAAGCTTCACTTTTAACCATGAGTCAGAGCAACCACGAATCCGATGATACAATTCTGGAGTAATTTTAAAATGTAATCTGCACTCATCCCAATTTTTTAACATTAAAGAAGGCCGTTCTGCGGATATAAACATATAAAGTTCTTCTTGTAGTGCAGCATCTCTCTTGATCTGCATAGCTCATCCTTCAATATCAAGAATCATGGCATCAGTCTTTGTTTTAGCTATGACTACTCTACCTTCTTTAATGTCATTTTGAATTTGACCAATTTGATCATCACTCAATCCACGCAAGCATCTAAACATTGAGACAGTGGGTTGCCTACGGCATTTTCCATCTTGTGAATATTTGCCTGCAATGTAATCCTCAAGGATGGAGATCCAACCATCATAAATGGCATCGCTTGTGATTATCATATGTACATCCTTCGTGGCAAAGCTATTGCCCAATGTTACCTTGCCAGTGTCAATGAAAGCCTGCAAAATATATGAATCCATTAGAATGCAATAATTACGAAAACCGACCTGTAAAAAATGATTCATAATTAAAATGTGTACTTACATCCCAATTCTCACAATCTGGATGTCCTTTTGCAAGCCCTTGTTTTGCTTTCTTGGGTCTGTTAAAGAGAATCCATTGTCCCCTCACCTGCTTAAGTATATCAATGTATGGAGATTGTCTCAAGATATTTTGAGACTCTAGGTTTGCCATCTTTGATATCTCCACACAAAAGCGTGCGGGACAATTCACTACAATCCTCGCCTGGCGGGTGCAATAGTAGTTCTTTCTTTGGGCCGTGCTGTTATCATCATTAGATGTGAATATTTTAGCAGCATATATTGAATGTTGTCCAGATAGTATCCAGTAGTGGCACTTGGTTAAATCCTTTTTATCTACCCTTTCCAGGGGCTGCTTTGTTTCAGGATTGAAAGGCATTAAATCCGCTACAGCAGCAGGAGGCCTAGAGTTATAACCGAAGTCTGCAGCAAGCTTCTCCACATGCTCTTTGTTCAACCCTCTATATACATAGCTTGGAGGAGCTTTTTGACATCTTGTAACTGGAATTGAAAATGTTGCATGCAACCCGAATGGGTAGTATTTTTCATATTCCACCAAGCCTGATGGTTTCTTTTGCCCTTTTTTTCCTATGACCTTTCCACTTCGCTCCAATTCACTACCACTGCTTCTTTCCACAACTGCTAGCATACCCTCTGGAGGTGTTCCTTCTTGTGGTACATCAACTATAGTTAGCTTTCCTTTCTTTGCCCCTTCTCCGCTACCACCTGGTGCTTGAACCACAGTCGATTTTCCTTTCTTTGTTCCTTCCCCACTATCTTCCCCACTCTTACGCTTCTTTAATGTTGCTGAAACTTTGCGATATGATTCAATGATTGTTGTCACTGTGTCAATTTCATTTCCATCAATTGATTCAACACTTATCCAGCCTCTTGACTGCATGTTGTCATCTACATCAGACTTCATATGAGATGCTTCATAATCGCTGGGATCCAAGAGAAACAAGTTTCTTATTTTGATTTATAATGATCAACAATCCAATATCTCCCTCTTTTCCAACCACATCTTCAGTGATTTGATGTACCGATCCAACACAAGTGTATGCACTTTTATTAGGTAACAAAACAAATAAGTGAACTCGTGTCAACTGTGCTCCCTCAATACTATATATGTCAAAGTACCAAGGTATGCTTTTTTCTGCAAATCCACTTACAACTTTCTCAACCTTCTTCACATTTGTGTCTTTCCTGTAAAAAAACCCAAGCAATATACAAACTATCATCTTTATAATCTTTAATGTTAGACAAAACACATTATCGATAAACATATCTGAAATAGAATCTAGAATCGACACTAGACATAGTAGTAGATTTGGAAAACACTAGATTCTAGGGAGATTTGGCCGCACTAGGGAGATTTGGCCGTGCGGCCAAATCTTATGGGCTTCTTTTAAAGCACTGGAAGGGGAGGTTTGGATGTGTGGCCAAATCATATGGGCTTCTTTCAAAGCACCAAAGTTTGGGGAGATTTGGCCTTGTGTCCAGATCTTGTGGGCTTCTTTCAAAGCACTAGGGTCTGAAGAGATTTGGCTGTGCAACCAAATCTTGCTAGCTTCTTTCAAATCAATCAAATCTTTCTAGCTTCTTTTAAATCACTTGGGTTTAGGGAGATTTGGCCGTGCGGCCAAATCTTTCTAGCTTCTTTCTAATCATGAGGGTCTATGGAGATTTGGTCGTGCGGCCAAATCTTTTCAAAGCACCAGGGTTGGGGAGATTTGTGTGCGGTCAAATCTTGCTAGCTTCTTTCCAATGACAAGGGTCTATGGAGATTTGGCAGTGCAGCCAATTCTTTTCAAAGCACTAGGTTTAGGGAGATTTGGCCGTGCAGCCAATTCTTTTCAAAGCACCAGGTTTAGGGAGATTTGGCCGTGCAGCCAAATCTTTTCAGAGCACCAAGTTTAGGGAGATTTGGCCGTGCGGCCAAATCTTGCTAGCTTCTTTCTAATCACGAGGGTCTATGGAGATTTGGCCGTGCAGCCAAATCTTTTCAAAGCACCAGGGTTTGGTGAGATTTGTGTGTGGTCAAATCTTGCTAGCTTCTTTCTAATCATAAGGGTCTATGGAGATTTGGCCGTGCGGCCAATTCTTTTCAAAGCATAGGTTTAGGAATATTTGGCCATGCAGCCAAATCTTTTCAAAGCACCAGGTTTGGGGAGATTTGGCCGTGCAGCCAAATTTTTTCAAAGCACCAAGTTTTCAAAGCACTAAGGTTTGGGGAGATTTGGCTACGATGCGAAATCTTTCTAGCTTTTTATAAGTCACAAGGGTTTAGGGAGATTTGACTGTGCGACTAGCTTCTTTCTCATCACAAGGGTCTTGGGAGATTTGGCCGTGCGGCCAAATCTTTTCAAAGCAGCAGGATTTGGGGAGATTTGGTTGTAATGCCAAATCTTTCTAGCTTCTTTTAAATCACCTAGGTCTAAAGAGATTTGGCCATGCGGCCAAATCTTGCTAGCTTCTTTCTAATCATGATGGTCTAGGGAGATTTGGCCATGCGGCCAAATCTTGCTATCTTCTTTCTAATCACGAGTGTTGAGGAAGATTTGGTTGTATGGCTAAATCTTTTCAAAGCAGCAAGATTTAGGAAGATTTATTAGTGATGCCAAATCTTTATAGCTTCTTTGAAATCACCAAGGTCTAGGGAGATTTGGCCGTACGGCCAAATCTTGTATGTTTTGAAAGAAGCCAGAAGATTTGGCCGCATGGCCAAATCTCCCCATTTAAAATTTAAAATTCAAATATTAAGATTCAAATTTCAAATCTAAAGAATTCAAAATCTTAGATTCAAAATTTAAAATTCAAAATTCAAAATTCAAAATTCAAAATCTTAGATACAGAATTCAAATTTCAAATTTAAAGATCTGAAAGTCAAATCATATACTAAAGACCCTACTTTCAAATCACACTTTGAGATTCCTACTTTTACAAGAGTCTTTCTTTCAAATTGTGGTGTTCTGAAATGGAGAAAATGGAGAACATGCATGAATTAGGTACACTTTCAATTTCTTTCGTTTTCTTACTTGGATGATTGAGTAGCCATTGTTGTTTATGAGCTTGTGCTGTTTGGATTTCGTCAAGATGAGATCTCGTTTGGAAAGAGCGGCCTAGTGAGGGCTGTGAAGAAGAAATAGATTTGTCCTTTGTGCCTACCCAAGGAGCATCGTCGATCAAAGGAAACCTGCCACTGAAGGCAAGAGCAGGCCGAAACTGTGCAGAGGAAGAAGAAACAACACGGAGGAAAGGTCGAAACTATGCGGAGGAAGAGGAAATAGGTCAAAATAGTGCAGGCCGAAAATAGCGTCGTGGGGGGAAGGAGTAGCATCGCAGGCGTGGTGGAGGGAAGGAGCAGCGCCGCGTAGGAGCAGTGTGGTGGAGGGAAGGAGCAGTGCTGCGGAGGGGCTGCAAGAAGAAGCAGCGTGAAGGAGCATTGCGGGGCAGCGTCGCAGGAAGCAGCGAGCACAGAGCAGCATCGCAGAAGGACCGTGGGAGGGAATGAACAGCGCCGTGAGGGGAGAGGTACTGGGAGCGTGAAGGAGCGTCGCAGGAAGCAACAGCGACGAGGGAGGAGAAAGGACTGGGAGCTTGAGAGGAAGGAAGGGATAAGGTAGGCAAAAAAAGCATGCCCAAAAGGCAGAGTTTGGGGGGAAGGAGCAATTCCACCCAAAAGCATGTTTTGGGGGGAAGGAGCAATCCACCCAAAAGCATGAAGAGCAAAAAAAAAAAAAAAGACCTCTTTCTAATCCAACTATTGTGTGTGGAATCTATGGAGAGTTGAATTGGTAATGGAAGTTTAAAACCTACATAGTTAAGTACACATTGTTAGGAATAAACTGGGATGGGGAGCCTCCCGAGACCTCTCATTTTGACATAGTTTTGAACTTTTTTGCTTGCAATTAGCTAAGCAAGGGTGGAGGAGTGTTTTCCAAGAACTACCCCATCTAAGACGTTGTCCTAAAGCTCTCAAACCACCCTACGTACACATTGGAGATCTAGGAAGGGAGAGAACAAGGTGAGCCTAGCACTTGATCCCCCATGAAGACAAATTCAATTCCTTCTCATAGGTTTACTTTTTATGCTTGGTTTAAAAGGTTTGTTTAGCTTTGCCTTTTAAAGTTTTGGTTTTGTAATAGTTTTAGATTTTCTAGTTTGCTTTTAAAGTAATAGTGTGATTTTAAAGTGTAATAGCATGAATCATGAAAAGCATGTACGATTTTTTTGAAAGTAGGATCTCTAGATTTGAATTTCAAAATTTGAAACTTGAAACTTGAAATTTGAATTTTTTATTTTAAATTTTGAATTTTGAATTTTGAACTTTAAATTTTAAAATTTAAAATCTGGATTTTCAATTTTTAAATTTAACGTTTGAAGATTTATCCATGTGGCCAAATCTTCCTAGTGATTTGAAAGAAGATTTAGCCATGTGGCCAAATCTTCGTAGTGATTTCAAAGAAGCTAGCAACATTTGGCAGCATGGCAAAATCTTCCCAAACCCTAATGCTTTGAAAGAACCTGGTGATTTGAAAGAAGCATGCAAGAGGAGGTTGCACGGCCAAAACTCTCCATACCCTAGTGCTTTGAAAGAAGCCTACAAGATTTGGCCACACGACCAAATCTCCCCAAGTTTCAAAGAACGCCACATACAAATCTTCTCAGTGCTTTGAAACCAAGGTCTCGAAGGATTTGGCCGTGCATCCAAATCTTGCTAGCTTCTTTGAAAGCACCAAGGTCTGAGCAGATTTAGCCGTGTGGCCAAATCTTATTGCTTCTTTCAAAGCACTACTGTCTTAGGAGATTTGTCCATGTGGCCAAATCTTGTTGGCTCCTTTCAAAGCACCAGGGTCTGGGGAGATTTGACCATGTGGCCAAATCTTGTGGGCTTCTTTCAAAGCACCAAGGTCTAAGTAGATTTGGATGTGTGGATAAATCTTGATGGCTTCTTGAAAGCACCAGCATCTTGGGAGATTTGTTTGTGTGGACAAATCTTGCTATCTCCCTTTCAAAGCACCATGGTTTGTGAAGATTTGGCCATGTAGCCAAATTTTGCTGCCTAAAATTCAAAGCACCAAGGATTAGGAAGATTTGGTCTTGCAATGAAATCTTGTAAAGCATTTTCATCCTAAGTCACACCATCAGATATCAATATTGAACTATAACAAATGCTATGTACTATGCAGGTGCCGTGCATTGAAAGTGGGGGTTAAAGTCAACTTGCTTGTCAGTGGAAAGATTGTTGCCATTGGGACAATATTCTCTACATCACATGATGACATGTGCCAAGGTGTGCCCTTGGGAGAAAACAATGTATCGGTGGTGATCGATATTTGTATGGATGAAAGTGCACTTCTTCCATTTCCTACAATGGATGCATTCTTAGTCTATGAGGCTTTGGGTAGTGTTGTTCGTTGGAAAGCATGATCAATGAGTTGTGTGGACAATGTCAATGGAGCTATTGTACCAATGAATGATATAACATCAGATACCGTTGACGTCGAACCTCTATGTGAATATGATGAGTTTTCCATTCGAGAATCATGGAAGGACAAGAAAGTCTTAATATGGGATGAGCAGAAAACCAAGAGCATTGCAGAGGGTGTTGTTTTGTATGTCTACCCATTTGAACCTATAAATTTTGAGATGCTTGGTGAAGGTAATCTAGGTGTGGGAATTGAAAAGTATCATAGTGATGTATCACGCATCGATACCATCCACTTAATAAAATGGCCCATTGCACAAATAACCTTTTTAGATGGAACTTCATTAAGAATCGATGACACCATGAATTCTTCAAGTGGTTTTGGGAAAAAGCACATGGAAGATGAGGACCCAATGGAAAAATCCACAAAAAAGAGGCGTTACTGCATGATAAAGAGAAAAGCTAAAAAACATGGCATGCCATTAGCATCATCTAGACTCACAAGGGATGCAGTCATAAAAGTATCTATGATTGATTGTTGTAAACAAAATCGTTGTCAATTTGCCGATCGTCAAATGATATCCAAATTACGCATAGAGTATTGGGGCCAAAGTTTGGAGGCTCACACCAATTATGTATATGACACTCTTGGGGTTGCTTGTCGAAAAGATGACAATGGGCAGTTCAAATATGTCTTTTCATTGAATGGTATTCAAGTTTGTTGTAGAGCATGGTATGAAATGCATGGTATTCCAAAAACAACATTTTATCGATACAGGGAGCAATTTGAAATTGGTATACGAAGGTGCATACATGGTAATAAAGGAATCGTGTGGAGAGGTTGGGACCACACAGAACTGGGTAGAGCCATAATCCAAGATTTTGTGGATAACAATTCTGAGCGTATGCCACACAAAAGTAGAACACTTCAGGATGGATCAAGGGAAACACAGTTGGTGATACCAGATGTATATAAGCAGGTTGATATTCTATATGAAGTTAACATGCAATTAAAGCATAGTTTGGGTTGTAAAGAGATGTCAACTTCCACATTCAACCGCATATGGAACTCTGAATTCAAGCATGTAACTTTGTCAAAAACAAGTGAATTCTCTAAGTGTGGTTTATGTAGTGCAATCAAGGCTCAGCTTGCAGCAACAAAATGCCAAAATGAACGTAATAAGTTGATGGAAGATAGAAGAAAACACATGTTACAACAAAAAAGTTGTAGAAATGTGTACTACACTTGGCGCAGATTTTTTGAAATGTATCCTCATACATACTTGTGCATTATCCATGATAAGATGGACCAAAAGAAGACAGCCATCCTAGATTACGCAATCGTTCAAAGGACACAGACAAGTCCTTTTGAGCTCCCAGTGGCTTTGACTGGCATGATAACACATGGACATGGTCAAGGACGTTATGGTCACTTTTCTTTATCCTTGTGGCCGTCGGATCCTAACTTCACGATTGGTTCATTGGCTTTGTGTTTGAGAAATCTTGAAAGATTTGATAACCATGCACTTGGAGATTTAGTACATGATGGGATGCCAAGGTCTGACAACGCTCTGCTAAATGCACTAACCTCAAGAGAAGCATTGGATTCTCACTATGTTTCTAATGGCAAGCAACAACTTCATCTTGGAGCAGTGGGTGGAACATTCAAAGACCTTGGACTTGGAAGTTCCCATCAAGAAAATCCTTACAAGAAACTACCCGAACACCTATTGTTGCAGTTGGATAATTGTGGTTCTGAAAACAAGAATAGGTACTTGTTTGCATACCTATCATTACTTGTTGCTCGAGGGATTTTCAAGTCAATTCAATTGGGATTCTTGATGGTTGGGCATACACATGAGGATATTGATGCAATGTTTAGTAGGTTTTCAGAGAGGTTAAGAAGTAGCCAAACATTGACATTTGCACATCTCATGGATACTTTTAGACAATGTGAGGAGTCTTCTCCAACACCATTTTTGGTAACGGAAGTCCCTGATTTCAAGAGCTATGTTGATGGATGCCTATGCGATGGGAAAGATTCTTTAGTGGAACACTCAAAGCCTCTCCAATTTCGGTTCTTTATGCGAAATGAAGTTCCTATCATGCAATATAAAGTGCATCCACGATCATTAGATTGGCAACCAAGTGAAGGTGGCATTAAGTTGTGGAAGAGACATCCGGATGGTCATCCAATGCTACCAAGTGGAGAGCCGCCTTATGTAACCATGTTCAAGTATGTGAAGGATCACTTAGATGTGATAGTTGGTATCAAGGAGTATGTATGCTTTTGGGAAAAATGGGCACACCTGCAAGGTCCAGACGCATCTTTCACAAAGTTTTACAAGCCAGTAGTGAAGTACTGGAAGAACATGATTGATGAGCTTGATAAACCAAACAATAGTGTAGAGGGCATGTACGAGAGATTTTGGCCAAAGACGCAACATATTGATTGTGTGCAGGTATTTGATAATGAAAACAATGAGTTTCAAGGAATTGAAGAGTTGAATGATCATTACTGTGGACCTCAAAGGAAAAAACCAAAACAATCATTTGATCCAATGGTTGATGTACAAAAAGGACACTTTCTTTTGGTCCGACCAGCAGAAAAAATTTACCCAATTTGGCTAGGCATTGCTCAAACTGATGTACAAAAGGATAATAAATCTAAAAATTTCAAGAAGGTTTTCATACAATATTGGGCACCTACATGCAAAAGACACAATGCAGAAATTGAGGAGGTGTATGCAGATTGTTGGAACAAGATTTGGATGTGCAATAAAGGTGATCCTCCACGTTGGGGATCTGTTGATGCTATTGTATGGTCATGGGTTCCAAAATGTAACCTCTCAAAGAAGGTTTCCTCGAAGAGCAGCAACCTCCCCATCAAGGTGAAGATACCAACCATTGCACGCAAGCGAGCTTTATCCAATTTGGCTCATAGAACAGATTCCGACTCTGATGCTGACTCCACAATGGAGTGAAGGTACTTGAAAAGCATGACTTTTTTTTCCTTGCACAACAATAATTTATTTGAATACTGACAAATATTTGGAAGGTATGACATTGATCTTTTTTCTTTATCTTTTTTTTTGCAGACCATTGCTTTGTGGTTGCAAGTTTTGCACACTCGGACAAAATATCAAGGACTAGTGTTGCATTCTTACTTTTTCTCCAACTAAACTAAAATGGTGTTTTTGAACACCACCTTTTTTTGAGAAGCTGACTCCACAATGGAGTGAAGGTACTTGAAAAGCATGACTTTTTTTTCCTTGCACAACAATAATTTATTTGAATACTGACAAATATTTGGAAGGTATGACATTGATCTTTTTTCTTTATCTTTTTTTTTGCAGACCATTGCTTTGTGGTTGCAAGTTTTGCACACTCGACAAAATATCAAGGACTAGTGTTGCATTCTTACTTTTTCTCCAACTAAACTAAAATGGTGTTTTTGAACACCACCTTTTTTTGAGAAGAGGCAAAAAATGCTTCGTTAAACTCAAACATATGATGTTTTTTTCTCGGCTAATGCAGAACAGGCACACCCCAAATTGTGAATTTCATATACACGGCCAAATCCAAGGAGAAAGTCAATGGAGTGCACTCAATGCATTGTAATTGTAACCCCTCAAAAAATACCATGCATTGGTCAAAACCTCAACATTTGACATTTTATTTATGTTGATGCAAACCATGCACATTTGCAAGATTTGTATGGACTCCCAAATCTATGGGAAAAATCAATGAAAAACATTGGATGTTACATAATTACAACCTCTCAAAAGTTCCCAAATTATCAGGATTTTCCCAAATTCTCTAATATGGTGTTATCTGCCAATGGTGCCGCCACTCCCATTGTGACCTGCACTTTCTTCTTCCCTCTTTGCACTGAAATGATGTACTGCTCCCAATTTTGCTTGACTTTTGCTTGCCACAACCAAGGCCTACCCAAAAGGATGCTATACTCTAGTGTTGCAGCTTCCATGTTGAGCACCACAAAGGACACCATGAATGATATGCCCGCCACCTCTAGAACAATGGCCGGCAAGATTTTGAGTGGTTGAACCTGACGTTGATCAGCCATGTGGACTAAGAATGGCGTTGGATCCTAGGACATCCATCCCATTTCTTGGCATGTCTTCAAAGTGACAATATTGACCCCCGAACCACCATCTACCAGCACCTGAGTAAAAGTTCAACCTTGTGTCTTTTCGAAAATCATTGGAATTCTCATGTTGGTCAAAGGAACTACCAAAATTGGGCATGAATCAGCTTGACATAGCTGCACCTCTTCTAGTTCAGACTTCGTGTGTAGGGAATGCAACAATTGTTGGTGGAATCCCAAAACTAGATTAAGCAATCTGCCCAATCAAATTTGGATAGGAGCCTCCAAAATGCACTCCAACCCCGGCTCCCTTTGCAGAGAATTAGCCCGCCTCTTGGCTTGGTTAGCTACCAACAACGAAGTTGCTTCGACCCGCCTTCAGACCATTTCTTGGTAAGTGTAACTTGTTGAACTTGGCTTGAGTCTCCACCTCTGATTGAACAACTAGTTCCGAAAACTGCACCTTACGTGCCTCATTGGGCATTGTTGTGGACTTTGGCAAAGACATCAATGGTGGCTCCTTCATCACCAACTCACAGACTTGGCATCGAATGTGTTCTTGAGCTGACCAATCCAACAACTTGTCGCCATTCTTGGGAGTCGCAGTCCTCGTAGCTTGGTACCAACACGAGTGATTATGCTAATCTCCGGGCATACCAGTGGATCATCATCAACAATGTGTACCGTCGAAGTGATGGGCATTTTCCTAGACATCTTTTGCCACTCTGTGCATTGCCGATCCCATTCTTGAGCCTCTAGGCATTTGTTTCACCAATGGCCTTTGCCCAAGCAAAATAGACAGGTTTTCGATCGATTCTGACCATGACCCCCACCTCCACATCCGTGCCCGTGGCCACATCCCCATCCTCTTCGTGCGTCTCACGAAGATGCTACCTACAATCTTGGATCATCACGAGCTAGTGGATTCAAATCACACACTAATTCGTGTTAAGAGCACACTAGCAATTCCGGAGTGACCAGGATTGTGGTAGTCAGTGCACCATATACCCTTCAAGCCTTTAGGGATGGATCCTTCTCTGGAAGCCATTGGCATGCCCTTATCCCCTTTAGAGGCTCTCCGAGTCTTTGTCTCTACTTCCAAGTCGAAATCCTCTGAACTAGTACCTTTAGACCTTCTACCCAAATTGGTCGCATCCGAATCTTCCTCACTGTCATCCGATTTCTTTGATTTGGACATTTTCTTCTTGGATTTGCTCTTCTCGGATTTGCAGTTCCTGGATGTCCTCCTGTGCAGCAATTCCCCCACTCGCACTGCTTGCACCATGATCGCCACAAGCATTGTTTGTGTC
This sequence comes from Dipteris shenzhenensis, assembly GCF_047967505.1. NCBI lineage: Eukaryota > Viridiplantae > Streptophyta > Polypodiopsida > Gleicheniales > Dipteridaceae > Dipteris > Dipteris shenzhenensis. Next base: position 6,984,661 of record NC_141627.1, on the reverse strand, counting down.
AAATCCACTGTGTCCAATGCTATTTGCAGATCTCGTGACAACCCCCAAATGAAGTACTCATTGAGTACCTCCTGAGCAGGGCTTTTAGTTGTAGGCACACATTGCAAGACTAAATTGAATTTAGATGCATAACCTTCCACATCCTGATCGCCTTGCTCTAAGCTACGCAATCTCTCTAGAGTTTGCGAAATCATTTTTTCTTGATGAAGCCTCCTCAAGAATGCATCGTGGGCCGCATCATAGGTGGCAAAATGGTTCACTTCGTACTCTGTGAACTAGCGTGCCGCCTTACCCTCGATAAGGTTGACTCAAAAATCGCTTCTTGTTGGAGTGGTACCATGACTCCCAGATTGTTGATCCCATACACCTTTTTGAACATCCAGACATGCACATCAGGGTCGTTCGATTTTTTCCTTGAAAACTTGGCATACTTGATGTTACCTGCCACAACCGCAGGAGCTGCCACAACCATCATAGTGCCTCCAACGTGTGGTGCCCCTCCAGACGGCCTTCCTTGACCAAAGAGATTGTGAGAAGCCATTGAAACCGCAGTTGGAGATGAAGATGCACTCAGCACCCAGCATGCATCAATCAAGACTCGTACCCATAGCCTTGGCAGTAAAACTGATTGTACAGGTGGAATCTGATGCCAATCAGTGCCAATCGACCCCTCTCATAGCTTCTTGTGGACTACCATCTCCATGCTCAGGATCACTATTGTGCTGCCGTAGCCGCATCATCGGGGTCAAGGGATCGGGAGGTCCTTGTGAGCGTGTGCGCATACATGCTTATTGAGAAGATAACAACCGCAAAAGGTGCTGCCAATGACCACCGAATGAGGTTCTTCACTGGAATTTCCACACTCGCTTAACCGTAAGCAGGGTGCTGGGGGTCGGATCGCATCCGATCGAGTTATCTTGAAATCCATGGATGTGCTTCCTTATCGCAGCAATCTACCCCTAATTTCCTCCGGAGTGAGTGCAACTGCATGAAAACCTCCATGTGAAGTGCCTCCAGAATGACGGCAAGGAGCGGATGACATGAGCACTCAATTGCCCAATCGCAAAATCCTTGCGTGATGGTAAGAATGTGCATCGTGATCACCAATGTGTAGCATCATAAATACTCACAGATGCTACAGGAAACAATAGACAACACTACACATAACATCCATGAGAATGGGATACAGATATGCAAAATAATGATAGAACATTGAAGAACAATGTATTCCGGAGCAATAGCTCGCACAACATCTGTGTACACAATGACCTGGGAATGCTAGTAATAGCACACGTACAGAACCATCTGATGGTTAGAGAAGCAACTGTTGAAGACCACAACTTCTTGGAGATCTGAACTGTCAACCCTTGTGGCTAACCTACCCTCGCACACCCCTCTAGGTCACTGCTGCTAACCCGCATGGTTATGCAATAACACAAGTTAGCCACTCAACCAATATCAGGACCGCTAGTTGCATGAATTCATGCAATGACAAATACGCCTGCAATGGTTAGGTCCTCAGGATAAGGGCAAACAGGTGCAAGGGGATCCTATTCTCATTGAAGACCTCCAGGGCGATGACACCATCGAAATCCACCTCCATACAAGAGCTGAAACTGCACCGACCACCCCCGTTGCACTCTTCGTCCCAGTCTCCACCACCCCTCATGAGATAGCATCCTTCACCACCGGCACCTCTTCCATGCCAAGGGCATAGGCCTAGTGGAGGCCATACAATTTTGCAGCACACCCCACTATAGGGCAATGAGTGGCTATAGCTAGGATGACAGCCAAGTAGTTGTCACGCCCGGATGTGATGGAGCTGCACCTCTTTGAAGCCATGGCACAATTGCCCCAGGTCACACACACAATCTTACAAAGGAGGCAAGAGCAAGCCTCACAACTCTCCTCCGATGTAGCCCAACTCTCTGCACATGAAAGCCAATTGATCATGGTCGAAGTGCAAGTGGCCATTGAATTACACGGCGCAGCAGAACAGAAATTGAACAAAGAATAGAGAGTACACAGCAAACTAGAGATGAATAAAATTTTCCTTCAATGCTGATGTAGTACAGATGATGGCTCTGTCCACCCGTGCGCTCCCACAGTGGAGCTTAGATGGCAATCTAGACAGATACTAGGTGAAGAGCTACTAGCTGGAAGATCGCTGCTAGAAGATCTGATCTAGTATAATGGATTGGGGAGGTCGCCTCTTTATAGCTATGGGGGCGGTAGTCGGATCAACGTAGTCGGTGGAACTGACCAGCCAACTTAGTTGGTGAAGCCGACCAGTCAACCCAGTCAGTGGAACCGACTAGTCATCCATGGAATATTCAAGGAATATTTCCTATACCAGGGGGACCAGTTGGCCCCTATACCCCAGCAAGAGCAAGGGGCTTCCACACAATCACCTTTCTACCATCAACGGTCTCATTGATAGACCTCATCTGACATGCAAGTCAGGATCCATCCAGTGTCCTGGGCACACATAGCTTCTCTTCATATGGGGTCCTTACAACTTGAGCACCTTGGACCACTGGTGGTTACTAAGAGGGTGGGGTATTGAGCATATCTAACACCCCATCGTCAATGTCCACCCGTAGGTGAACTACCTTCTCGGCCCAATGTCGAGTGTCTAAAAATGACGCTGAAGCTGATCCTTCCCGAGTGCCTTGGTGGAGATATCTACTCCATTTTGCTCTATTGGACAGTAGACCAATTCCACTATCCCATCCTCGATCAAATCACGCACATAGTGATACTGAATCTCTATATGTTTTGTGCACGCATGAAACACTGGATTTTTAGCAATGGCCACGCAACTTTGATTGTAACACCTCAGCACAGTTGCCTCATCCTCTTGCACTCCCATGTGCCATAAGATCCTCCTCAGCCACACTACTTCACAAGCAGCAAAACATGTGCCTTGTACTCATCCTCGGTGGAAGACAATGCCATTGTTGGTTGTTTCTTACTGATCCAAGAGAAGATACCTAAACCTAAAGAGAAACAATATCCAAAATTTGATTTCCTAGAATCAACATCTCCAGCCCAATCTGAATCACAATGACCAGCCAAGGAAGTGCCCATACCATAGGTGATGCCATAATCAAGAGTGCCCTTCACATACTTGAGCACCTGCATCCTTGTATTCCAATGATTCTCTTGTGGCTTATTGGAGAACCTGCTCAAAACATCAACATCAAAACTGATTTACCTCCATAGGTGTAGCTATCTCCTTGCACTTGGACATACCAAATGCCTTCAAGATCTCCCTTGCATATTTCTGCTAAGAGATGAAGATCTTGTCTGGCTCTTGCCAGACTTCAATCCCCAAATAGTAGTGCATCAAGCCTAAGTCTACCATTTCAAACTCTATGCTCAATGCCTTTCTACTCTGCTAGATCATGTCTTCATAGTCACCTGTAATAAGGAGATCATCCATATATAGAATAATAATAGCAGATTTTGCATCTTTCCTATACACATATGAGTTAGCATCTGAGGCACATCTTTTGAAGTTTAATTTATGAAAGAATTTGTCTATCCATTGGTACCATGCTCTTCGGGCCTGTTTCAGCCCACCGTACAGAGCCTTCTTCAGCTTACATACCTTATTCTCAGAATAGGGGGCCTTAAACCCAGGTGGCTAAGCCATGTACACCTCCTCCTTGAGGTCACCATTCAAGAATGTAGATTTAACATCCATTTGATAAACTGGCCACTTTTTATGAGCAACCACCGATAGTATTGTGCAAATAGTGGTCATTTTGGTAGTCGGAGCAAAAGATTCCTAAAAATCAAACCCTTCAACCTACGAAAATCCTTGTGCAACCAATCTGGCTTTGTACTTTTCCAAAGTCCCAACGGCCTTGTACTTTACCTTCCAAACCCACTTGGTGCCAATAACCTTTCTGTTAGGTGGTCGATCTACCAGCTCCCAAGTTTCATTCTTCATGATGCTGTCATATTCTACTTGCATAGCATTTTTCCAATCTTAGTCTGCAAGTGCTTCCTCCAAACTCGCAGGCTCCTTTACTTCTGCAATAATCTTAGCCCATCAAGGCCATATTGACTATGTGAGCAGAAGCCCTCCTTTGCTCCTCGATTCTCTGAGACTGCCTTGGTCCATCTGCATGCTGCTCAACAAACATAGGCATCTACTTATCATGGTCATAGAGCTGCCTTACCCATCACGGCAATGGCTTTTCTGATGGTGTAACAATAGGTTATACAACTTGTAGGCTTTCTTCTCATCACAATAGCCTAAGAAGATACATTTGGTGCTTTTTGGTTGTAGCTTGTTTCTCTCTTTGTCTGGTACATGTGCATAGGTACATGTGCATAGCATTCACAGCCAAACGTTCTAAAGTGGGAGACAGATGGCTTCTTACCACTGTAAGCCTTATGTGGTGTTTTACCTTTGAGTGCCTTTGTATAGCTATAGCCCTTTTCTTCACTTTTCTTCCTATTTATTTTCAACAAGCTATAGCCATTCTTTCAATTTACCAAAAGCTTGAGCCTTTTTGCAAAGAAAGTACACCCACATCTTCTTACTACAGTCGTCGACAATCAATAAAAAATAGGAAGATCCCCCCAAGGCCTGTGTAGGCATCTTACCGCACAAGTCAACATGCACAACTCTAGAGGAGCGTTTGCTCTATTCTTGCTTTCTTGTGGGAATGCCTTTCTTTGTTGCTTGCCCATCATGCAAGCTTCACATGGTTCTTTGATTTCTAGGACTGCAGGTAACTGAGCAACCATACCTTGCTTTTGCATCTCCTTCAGCACTGCAAATCTGATGTGGCCGAATCTTTTGTGCCAAAGTCTACTTGAGCCCACTACAGCGGTGGCTGTAAGAGCACTTAGCTCATACAGGTTGTTCCTCCTTACTCATGTGCCAACAAGATTGCCTGCACTATCCAAAATTTTTGCTCCTGTCTTCTTGAACCTCACCTCATGGTCAAGGTCAGTTATCGAAGCAACTGACAGCAAATTTCTCTTGATTTGTGGAACATACAAAACATTAGATAGTTTCTTAACATCTCCATTTACAGAAACAAATGAAACCATACGTGTACCCTCAACAGGGCATTTTGCATTATTACCAACCGTCATGGTGATGGGTTCCTATAGAGGTTGCATGGAACAATATAGACCCTTCTTGGTCATGTGACGGGACGCACCACTATCCAACACCCATGAATCAGTGGTTGAAGCTTCTTGAACTGAGGAACACTCTTCCTCAATGGCTAGAAATAGATCCAACTCTGCTTCTGCTGTGTTAGTTGTCTCTTTCCCCTTATCTATCTTCTTTAGGATACCATTTTTTTCATTTGCTTTCTTGACCTGGCAATTTGCAATCACATGCCCTTCTTCTTGCAGTAGAACCATTATCCCTTAAACATCTTCTTGCCACCCTTCTTCTTTTTGTCACCACTAGTAGAGTGTTGAGATATCGAGCTCCACTCGTGATATGCTAGGGTGACCATTGTGCATTTATGTCACCAACTTGTTAGCTACAGATGCAGTTGGTACACCGCCCATGAATAATAGTTGGATGATAGCTATCCTTATCTACTCTAGTTCGTGGCTCAGTTAGTATCCCACCATAGTTAGTTGAGTTTGGTTTGAGACCCACATATAGGGTTCTTCTATTTCTTTGTACTAGAGTTCTATTGGCTTTCACAACTAAGAGGAAAACTGTATGGTATCAGAGCCTGGTTCGTGGTAAGGAGCTCAAGAAAGCAAACCAAGTTCGCGGTGTCCTGGTAAGAGGACTAGTGTTGCTTTCCTTTTTCGAGTTTGGGAGCAAATCTCTGTAGGTAGCACAGCCAAAGTCCAAGAGTGCACTCTCTCAGATTGAGACGCCCTTTGCGGTGTGGCGAGAGGGCAGTATATGCTGTCATTTTGGGGCCCGTTTTTGAGGCGAAAGTTCTTCGCAGGCACTCAGAAAAAGGCCCTGTTTTTGCTATGCGACCACTGCTCTACAAGTCGGTGAAAAGTTGCCATAGAAAATTGCATCGTATGCCTATGTGCAGAGATACTGGGAGCTACAGAATCATCCTTATTGCCTGTTGATGCAAAATCGTCACTAGGAAGTGACTGTGTGGTCAAATACCACTTTCGTCAGTTTTGCAGATTTGCCCGTGTGAGGCAGAAGCTGTGTTTTTTGCAGTGACATAATATTTTGTAGTGTTCTAAAATGGTTCTGATTCTCTTTCATAGATTGTCACTGAAAAGCTTGACAAGAACAACTTCCAAGCATGGAAGTTTAGAATGACGAATTTCCTTATGGGAAAAGGCTATTGGGAGTTCATTACAGGAAATGAAGAAGAACCAGTTCTTCCTAATGTTCCCAATCAACAGGAAATGCAGGCATTTAAAGGATGGCATGAGAGAGCCAGAAAAGTTATGTACTAGCTTTCTATCAGTATTTCGGATTCTATGATTGTGCATATTCAAGATGCAAGTATGCCAAAGGAGGCATGGGATACTTTGGCAAAAATGTATAGCACAAATACGCAAGCCAGGAAAATGCAGCTCAAGCAGGAGTTGCACAATGTGTAGAGAGAAAATATGATCATCAATGACTACCACATGAAGGTGAAGAAAATTGCAGATGCACCTGCTTCCATTGGGTCGCCAGTGGAAGATGATGATCTAGTTTTTGTGACCTTGAATGGTCTAGGAAAGGATTATGCACAGTCTCGGACATCCATTGCAGTCCATGAAAAATTTCCTGATTTTGAGGAGTTGTTTGCTCTTCTAATTTTTGAAGAGCAGAGAAATGGTGGTGGTCCTTCTTCAGGTTGAACTTCAAAAGAAACTGTCTTCTACTCAAATGCTGGAAGAGGTAGAGGCAAAGGTAGAGGAGGCCGATCCAGAGGCCATGGTAGAAATCAGAATATGCAGAAAACTCAAGAAAACCAGTCCTATGGAGGAGGACGTGGTAACTCTAGAGGCAGGGGGAGCCAAAGAGGCCGTGGTGGATGGCAAAGAGGCCAAAATGCAAACAGCAATGTTGAATGCTACTACTGTGGTAAAATGGGTCATATGGCTAAAGACTGCTACAAAAAGCAGAATGACATTATGAATGGAAAATTGCAGCAAGGCAATTATGCATCTTCTAGTAGATAGGGTGATGACGAGCATCTATTTATGGTGCAGCACATGACCAATTCTGTGACAAGTGCAGAAGAACGAAATGATGTGTGGTATGTTGACTCAGGTGCGTCAAACCACATGACAGGTCATGCAGAATGGATGCAGGATGCAAGGAAAATGGAAAAACCAATATTTGTGGAGACTGGTGATGATACTGCACATCCTATTGTGTAGATTGGTAAAATACCTTTGTCTATGCAGGATGGGAAAAAGAAATACCTGTCTGATGTATTTCATGTCCCGAATATCACCAAGAACCTAGTTTCTGTTGGTCAAATGGTTGAGCAGGGCTTGCAGGTCAGATTTAATCCTCATGGATGCTTTGTTGAGGATATGAAAAATAACGGTCGCTTGATAGCAAAAGGAAAGAAGGGCAGGATGTTTACATTGGATGTGGACATGCCTCAATTGAGTGCAGCAATGTTCGCACATGGGACCAATGTAGTTGCAGATATTGATATCTGGCATAAATGCATTGCTCATGTTAATGTTCAGCGACTTAAATCGATGCAGGCCCAAAACATTGTTGCAAGATTGCCTAAATTCAAGGTTGCAGAAATGCACAAGGTTTGTGAAGCCTGTCAATTTGGAAAATAGGCAAGGAAACCATTTCCTAGGCATGTTCAAGAGAGCAAGAAGCCATTGGAATTAATCCACTCTGATGTGTGGACTACTAAAGCTACATCTATTGGAGGCTGTCATTATTTTGTCACTTTTATTGATGACTACAGCAAAAAAGTTTGGGTGCATTTTATGAAAAAGAAAAGTGAAGTGTTTGGGCACTTCAAAGCTTTTAAAGCTATGGTTGAAAAAGAAACAGGCTTGCAAATAAAATGCCTAAGGTCAGATGGAGGGGGAGAGTACCTCTCGAATGAGTTTGCAAGGTTCCTGCAGGAGCATGGCATAAAGCAGCAATATTCATGCAGTCATACCCCACAACAAAATGGACTTGCAGAAAGGAAAAACAAGCATATTGGAGAGGTATCTCGGGCCATGCTAAATGAAAAAGACCTTCCAAATTATTATTGGGCTGAAGGAGTTGCTACAGCAGTTTACATAATGAACAGGACTCCCACTGCAGCAATACATGGCATGATGCCAGAGCAGATGTATACTAGTAGGAAACCAGATATTTCTCATTTGAAAATTTTTGGTTGCATTGCCTATGTTCATGTGCCAGATGAGTTGAGGTCCAAGTTGGATCCAAAAGCTGAGAAGTGCGTCTTTATTGGTTATTCTCTGCAGCAGAAAGGGTGAAAGGGTATAGATGCTATAACCCTTCTACTCGTAAGTTTACAGTGAGCAAAGATGTTTTTTATGAGATGAGCAGCTGGTATAAACTAGTAAATGTGATGATTGATGTAGATGCACAAAATGGTAATGTTGCACAAAATTCACAGCAGCAATCACAAAATATTAGTGGACCTGTAGTGTCCTCTAGCAGTGGTTCACATACTTCGCCATGGACAGGGAGATTGAGATCAGGAGAATCTCCTCAAAGCCATGTAGATAGTGGTATGCAGGTATCACGAAAAGGAAAAGAGAAGGTAGATCAGCCCATGTTTGATGTGAATGCAGGTCACTCTTATGTGGATGGTGAATCCAGTGGCTCAGAACAGAGTATTGATGATGCATTGGGTATTCCTTCTGTTGTTACACCTGGAGTAAGGAAGACCAGGGATGTTTTGAGAGCACCTGGAAATGAGCCTATTTTGCGCAGGTATACCAAAGCTAGGTATCTTGTGGATAGGCTGAAATATGATGGATTTACAACCATTCACTATGCCTATATGGTCAAAGTGATACAGGAACCAGAACCCACTTCTTTTGAGCAAGCCATGGGAAATAAAAAATGGGAGAAAGCCATGGATGAAGAAATGGATGCCTTGGAAACAAATGCTACATGGGAATTGGTGCCTTTGCCTAAAGACAAGAATGCAATTGGCTGTAAGTGGGTTTATAAGGTGAAGCACAATGCAGATGGTTCTATGAACAAATACAAGGCAAGATTAGTTGTCAAGGGGTATGCACAGACATATGGCATTGATTATGAAGAAACATTCAGTCCAGTTGCAAGGATGGCAACCGTAAGAGCAGTCATTGCTATGGCTGCATCAAAGGGATGGTCTTTACATCAGATGGATGTAAAGAATGCCTTCTTGCATGGTGATTTGCAAGAAGAGGTCTTTATGGAGCAGCCACCAGGTTATGTTCATGCTGTTCATCCTGAGCTTGTTTGCAGGTTGAAGAAAGCCTTGTATGGCTTGAAGCAAGCACCTAGAGCATGGTCTGACAAGATAGGACAGTATCTTGTCACTAATGGCTTTCAGATTTCCAAGGCAGATTTCTCACTTTATGTGAGAAAAACAGAGAAAGGTATTATGCTGCTTGTCATTTATGTTGATGATTTGATCATCACAGGTGATGAGCAGGTGATAGTGATGAAGATATCCTTCATGTGAAAATGCTATTGAAGCAAAAGTTTGGGAGAGCTGTGTTATTTCTTAGGCATTGAGGTGATTAGATCACCAAGTGGGATACAGCTCTTGCAGAGGCAGTATGGATTGGACATGTTGTCCAAATATGGGGTGACAAGCTCTAAGCCTATTTCAATTCCTTTGGAGTAGAATGTGAAGCTAAGCGTAGATGCAAGTGAGCTTCTGGAAGACCCTACTATGTACCGATGCATAGTAGGAAGTTTGATTTATATGACTATTACCAGGCCAGATTTGAGCTATGCTGTTGGATTGGTAAGTCAGTTTATGCAGGCTCCAAGGAAACCGTATTTGGATGCGGCTAGACGCATACTCAGGTATGTGAAGTCCACATTGCAGTATGGACTATTTTATGAGGCTGGGGTTCAGATACAGTTGCATGGATACACTGATGCTGATTGGGCTGGTAGTATTTCTGATAGACGATCCACTAGTGGATATGTCTTCTCTTTTGGGAGTGTTGCAGTCACTTGGAGCAGCAAGAAACAGCCTACAGTTGCCTTGTCGAGCATAGAGGCTAAGTACAGGGGTGCAGCAATGGCTGCATGTGAGGTAGCTTGGTTGCATAAGCTACTCTATGATATGCATCAATCTACAGATGGGCCAGTTGTCATTTATTGTGACAACATGAGCAGTATACACTTGGAAAATAACCCAATCTATCATGCTAGAACAAAGCACATTGAGGTGCATTATCACTATGTGCGGGAGAAGGTTTTACTAGGTCTTACTCATCTAGTGTATGTCAGCACAGAGGATCAGGTAGTTGACATATTCATGAAGGCATTGGGTGCAGAGAAGCTGCGCAAGTTCAGAGACCTGGTTGGTGTGCAGGAATTGGGATTGAGCTCGAGGGAGAGTGTTGAGATATCGAGCTCCACTCGTGATATGCCAGGGTGACTGTTGTGCATTTATGTCACCGACTTGTTAGCTACAGATGCGGTTGGTACACCGCCCATGAATAATAGCTGGATGACAGCTATCCTTATCTACTCTAGTTCATGGCTTAGTTAGTATGCCACCATAGTTAGTTGAGTTTGGTTTGAGACCCACAGATAGGGTTCTTCTATTTCTTTGTACTAGAGTTCTTTTGGCTTTCACAACTAAGAAGAGGAAAACTGTATTCAGCCTCCACCTTTGTGTGTATTCTCCCATTGCGTATGTGAGAAAGCTACAATTGAGCTTCCTTCCTTCTCTCCCACTATCTGCACATAGAGGACTCACCTTTGGTGGAGGAACCACCTTTGCCTTTCATAGTGGCGGAGAACGCATCATCCCCATTGCCACCTCCATCTCAAGCTTTAAGCCTCAATTCCTCCTCCATAGTAAAGCACAGAACTCATCAAATGACAATGGTTGGGGTCTCACCTGAGTGTTAAGTGCTATTACCAGTCCATCAAACCTTGGTAGACATATTTGGAGACACCGTCGAGCTAGCTCTTTGCTAGTCTTTTGTATCCCAGCACCAGCCATCTAGTCACACAGATTTTTGATTCGGGTTATGAACACCTTTACTATCTCTCCTTCCTTAAACTTCTCAGTTGTGAGCTAATTCTCCAAGTTTTGGATCCTTGTCTGATTCTGCATCTCATACTGACTCTTCAATATGTTCCAGAGGCCATAGTTGCCTTAGATGTATGCAGAATTAAGGTCAAAACACTATCAGTAGTACTTGTAACCAGGGCACATAGAGCATCTGCGTTCCTACATTTCCAAGCTCATAGAAGGTCGGCATTAGGAGGTATTATACTCCCCAGATTTGCTGGGTCGAGGGCTCCTTGTGGTTCTAGGTCAGTCCCCAATACTGTCTCCAGAAGCTCATATGAATCCAGAATAGCAGTAATTTTAAACTTTCATAGAGTGTAGTTTGTACCATCTAGCTTGCCTTCAATGAAGGCTGGTGGGTGAATCATCAACGCTTGGATTGTTGGTGAAGCAGGTGTAGTTGCAAGTGCTGAACTCGAGCCGCTTCCTATTGCCATCACTTCGTATGCCGTTGAAGCCCTTGCCTCTCTTCTACTCTTCGATCCTTAGAGCCGCCTGGGCTCTGATACCATGTTAAATTACACGGCGCAGTGGAATGAGAGTGGAATAGAAACTGAACAAAGAATATAGAGTACACAGCAAACTGGAGATGAACAAAATTTTCCTTCAATACTGATGTAGTATAGATTATGTCTCCGTCTACCTGTGCGCTCCCACAGTGGAGCTTAGATGGCAATCTAGACAGATACTAGGTGAAGAGCTACTGGCTAGAAGATCTAATCTGGTACAATGGACTAGGGAGGTCACCTCTTTATAGCTATGAGGGTAGTAGTCAAATCAACATAGTCAGTGGAACCGATCAATCAACCAAGTTGGTGAAGCTGACCAGTCAACCTAGTCAATGGAACCGACTAGTCGTCCATGGAATATTTAGGGAATATTTCCTATACCAGGGGAGCCAACTGGCCCCCAGACCCCAGCAAGAGCAAGGGGCTCCCAACACAATCACCTTTCTACCATCAATGGTCTCATTGATAGACCTCATTTGACATGCAAGTCAGGATCCATCCAGTGTCCCGGGCTGACACATGGCTTCTCCTCATATGGGGGCCTTACAACTTGAGCACCTTGGACCACTGGTGGGGTTACTAGGAGGGTAAGGCATTGATCATATCTAATAGTGGCGGTCCATGACACACTATATCGAGCTGAAGAATACTGGGCTAACGTGGAAGAGCTCGAGCTCGCTCTGACGAAAGTCAAGGATGACCTTGCCACCAGTGAATCCCTGGTCTAGATGCTCATGGAACAGGTAGACACGGTAGAATTAGCCCTACGCACGACACTGGAGTAGTGAGCACAAGTAGAGCAATGGTACACTCACACACAGGAGTCCCACAACCAACAGATTCGCTCCTTACAAGATCTCTTGGCACAAGAGAGGAACCTCACGGTCTCCCTCCAAGAAGAAATCGAAAGACAGCGTCCCATTGGCCAATCTGAGGAGTCAAGGTTGGAAGAACGTGAGTAGCAAGAGTTTAGGATGTATAGGGAGGTGTCTACACAATTAGCCACATACACACTTGCACCACGCACAATCGCCCAAACCATGCAAATGCGCTTCAATGCATTCCATGCACAAAACCTTACCTTCCACCTCGATCTCACTACTCCACTTCCTCCTAAGGCCCTCCAAACCACTCTCTGTCGCCGTAATCCCGACCACTACTGCCCCATCTTAGCCATGTCCTATTTCTCTCTTGACCTTCAGCCCACTTCTCTATCTCTTCTCCGCCCCTCTGATCTCCAAACCCTATCCGCATATCCCATTCTTCTTAATTTTCAAGCCTGGCGTCACATCACTGAGTCCCTTAATTATTCTGTGGATGATGAAGTGATGCAACTTGCAAAGCCCGAGGACCTCATGCCATGGGTCTGCACTTCAGGAATTCTTCATGAAGACATAAATTGGATGCACACCTACGGCCGAGCCTCAATAGTCCAAGCTCAAGGACACCTTGCAACCTACCAATCCACCACCTACCAACCCCTCGGAATAATAATCCTCTTTAATAGGGTGCTACAAGCTCTCCAAGACTCACTTGAGTCCTTGGTGAGCAATTTTGAGACAATTCACTTAGCGTACCTAGAAGAAATAACTGAGGACAAGAAAAAAAATGTAGTCACCCTCTTTAATACCACCGCCGCCCTGCAGACATTCCATTGCCGCCTCCCCTAGATCCCACCCAACCCACCCAACAAGCAGCCCAACCTCCTCTCCCTCGGACAACACTGTCTAAGTACTCGTCTAACACCTCCAACACCACCACCGCACAGTACAAACCCTCCCAATCCACCATCTCCTTCAACACTCCGGTCGACCTCCCTGCTGAAGCCTTCAACACGCTACTTAAAGTAGCACATTTTGTACAAAGCACTGATGTCGCGACTCCTGTAGACCCCACGGAGCCAGAACCCATGCTGCTTGCAGATGATGATGCTCTGCCATCCCCACCAGTTTCTCCCCTTGAAGATGTTCATTGGCACCTGGACTTGCATTCTTTAGACGCGCCACAGAGTTTTAAAATTAAATATTTGAAGAAAAGCAAGTTTTTTTGGGTTGTTTGTATGTAGGATGTCTTCATCTTCAACAAGTAGCTCCAGTGAGGATGAATCCCTCCATATCCACCATCGCGAAATGTGGTTGGAGCCTTCCCTCTCTATCAAACACATGGCATGCCTTTCCTTTAGCCACGTGTTTCTTCCTCCTTACCACACACACACATGCACACACACACACATTCTCTCCCTCTCTCTCTCTCTCTCTCTCTCTCTCTCTCTCTCTCTCATCTCTCTTTTATATATCTATACATACATATGTGTGTGTGTATTTTATTTTATAAATTTTTTATATTAATATATACTCCTCTCTCTCTCTCTCTCTCTCTCTCTCTCTCTCTCTCTCTCTCTCTCTCTTCCTTCGTGTGTTAGCAAAATACAAATATTATACATACATACATACATACATACATACATATATATAGCACATAATATTATAATACATTCTAAATAATATATCATATATCATATATTATCTCTTTATGTCCCTCTGTCTGTCTATCTGTCTCTCTTTAGATATATATTTATAGTAATATAATATGTTAATATATTATATTATATAAAATATAAAATATATACATACATATAATATTATAATATATATTACATATTATAGATAATATATAATATAACATATGTTTAAGAAAGGAGTATTTAAACGAATCTATGCCACATCATTTGCATCGTGCATTGGCCTCATGCTTTCTATCGTAACGACACGTGGCATACCATGTGATGCCTCTACAGTCCCGAATCCACCCACATCGCCTCATCGCCATGTGGCATGTTGACATCCTCGCTGACACCCATGCTAACTGTGCCACCAGCTCCACGGTACGATCAACCACGGCTTAGCCCTCTGACGGATTGTTTTCGTGCCACATGGCCCCTACGACTTTGCGTGACTACATCACTCTGCTCGCTAGTGCCCACTCTGTCACGTCACCACATGGCCCTCCTCTATCCTATGCCACTGAGTGATGCCCTCACTGTTCGGTCCCATATTGCCATGTGGCCCTCCTCGTATCCCGCGTCCTCTAGCCATCCCTGCGCTCTTCCCTCTTCGCACCTCTCAAGTTGTTGCATCAGACTAAGATTGTCTTCATTTAGTGCCACGTTAGGACTACGAATGTGGTCATTTAGTGCTTGCATCAGACTCCAGTTCTGGCTCTAGAGTCTATTGACCTCACTGGGATGTGCCAACTCACCTCTCTGCCTCTGGCTCCACCCACGTTGCATCTCGTCAGCCAGCCACATCGGCACCGCGACCCCCACCACACTATCAACCCCCCTTCTGGTCCATTGCAACTCTTCTCTAATGCTCCATGTTTTGCCATGTGGCACCAATCTGCGCGCACCTCTCCATATCCTTCCACTCCCTCCGAACCTCTTTCTCCTCTCCCTGAACCTCCATCCTCCTCCCTAGAACCTTAACCTCCGTCCTCCTCCCTAGAACCTCTAGAATGCTTCCGAAAGCCTCCAAATCCTTGCCACCTAGGTGATCCGGGATTAGTCTCCTTAAAAAATAGAACCTTAAAGAATAGAAGAATAGATAGAAGTTTAGCTGCTACGAGGCAGTCGGCTACTAGTGTGTGAATATAAATAGTGGATTGCAATGCATGTAAGGTAGCTACTTTACATGCATTGCGATCCGTTTTCGGCGGTGAGCAGCTAGCAAGTGCGTTGCAAGTGTAAATGAGCGACCGGCCACAATCCGATTAATTATCAGTGCGCGTCACTTTGGATCTGTTCCCATACCCATGTTCGCATGTACGTTTTCCGTTTTCCGCAACGTATCCATGCGCTCCTCCACACGAGAAATTTCCTTCCTCCTCTCCAAGAATCAGTATCACCATTCCAATTAAACTTCAACTAGTTTATATTTCGCAATCAGCTCACTGCACGTCCAGAATTTCAGATTTTCCCTGTTTGCCTTTTCCTAATTACCTCTTTCACGTCACGCATGGCCCTTCTTCTTCTATGCGCGTGTTTGTATAAATCCCGAGGAAACTCCGGGACTTTCTTCCAGACAGCTTCGTACTGTTGGGCTGTCTTTCCAATACAAGTTGCTCCCTGCTTCAGCTATCACTGCTGGATGCTTTGTCTCCCAGCTGGAGCCTACAACCGCCCTCTTAGTAGTATGAACCATTCATTTCTGTCTGCCAAACCCCCGGTCAAATTCACGTACCCTAGTCATTGGCCCTCTGAGTAGAGTCCTTGCAGTAGGAACCGTTTATTTCCGTCCGTCAATCCCACGCACCTCATTCATCATTCCATTCATACTCATTTGCTTGATCCCGGACTTTGTCATCCACAATCACTTAGCAAAATCTGTAGCATTTTATTCAGATCTGCAGGTTCCTTGGAGACGCCTCGGCTGTGTAGACCTCGCTGTGTTATTCTGAAAAGCTGTTGCTTAAACAGGTCTGTTCAAAGATACGTGGGAGCCTTGAAAGATAACCGGTGCAAGAAACTGGTTGCATGTCCCTTCTTGTTAGAGTTTAAGCTCGCTTGACTCTGCAGGATGGAGAAGCCTGCTCGTAAGCCCAAATTTTCTCTCTACTGCGCCGTGGTGGTTGCAAATATAGCTTTCTGGTCAATGCTGTTTTGTGTTCTTCGGTTCCTCTCGATTGAACATCTAGCGAATATCTCGACTACGCCAGATGCAGAACTCTTGAACCCAGCTTCACAGTTTACGGAGACTTTGCTTAGCAGCTCCCATCCGACATCAAAAAGGCTTGATAACGGAATGCCTAGGCTGTCATCCTTCGAATCAGATACGTTCCGCCAAGCATTTGAGCCCTTGAAAACCAAAAGGGACTCCTGTTCTGGAAGGTATGTATATATTCACAGGCTTCCATCTATGTACAACGAGGATCTTTTGGCAGACTGCCGTCATCTGAGCCGCCGTTGGGCCGATATATGCGCTATTGTTTCCAATGGAGGATTTGGGCCGCAATTGAAAGATGAAGAAGGTGTTCTTTCAAGTAGCTGTTGGTACGCGTCAGATCAATACTCCCTAGATGTCATCTTTCATAACAGGATGAAGGAATACAAGTGCCTGACAAATGATTCTAGCAGGGCAACGCTTATATACGTTCCTTTTTACGCATCCATGGATTTTTACCCGCGTCTCTGGGATACAAACGTTTCGACGAGAGATTTCCTTCCAAGCGCTCTCGCAAGTTGGGTTCAAAGCCAGCCGGAATGGCGCGTAATGGGAGGAAGAGACCACATTCTGGTGGGTGGGAGAGTGACCTGGGATTTCAAACGACGGACAGATGGGACGTGGGGCAGCAATCTCTTACTCCTCCCTGCTGTAAAGAACATGACAACGATTTTAGTTGAAAAAGAGCCGTGGAATGGGAATGAGTTTGCCACCCCTTTTCCTACTTTTTTTCATCCATCCAAGGATTCCGATGTTCTTGAATGGCAACACCGAATGAGAACTCGTGAGCGGCCTGTGCTGTTTTCGTTTGCGGGGGCTCCTCGGGCAGACTCAATCAGACAAGAGCTTATAGAACGCTGCAAGGTATCCGAGTTTTGCAAGCTTTTGGAGTGTGAGAGAGGAGTAAGCAAGAAATGTTCATCGTCTGTCAGGGTCATGAAGCTCTTCCAAGAATCAGTATTCTGCTTGCAACCTCCGGGAGATTCGTTTACTCGGAAATCAGTTATTGATTGTATGATTGCTGGCTGCATTCCTGTTCTCTTCCATTCTTTCACTGCCTACATGCAGTACAGTGCGCATTTGCCACAGAACCATAGCTCATATTCAGTGTTCATCGCCGAAGAAGATGTCAAGCGAAAACTTGCTGACATTGAAGGGATTTTGCGTAAGATTCCTCCCGCAGAAGTTCAGAACATGAGGGAGAATGTTGTACGCTTGATACCCAGCTTGGTCTATGCTGCTCCGAGCCACCAACTGAAGTATATAAAGGATGCCTTTGATGTGACAATGCAAGCCCTCTTTGACAGGGTGATTGAGTTGACGAATCAGGATAGGCGTTCGAACCCTACATAAAATATGAACGGTTCCACGAACTAGAAGGTACAATTTCTTGAAATGGCAAGTGTAGTAGTCACTAATCCTTAAGAATAACAACAGCAGCTATAGTCTCTCTGATCGGAAGTTCTTTATAGACGAGTACTGATAAACCTCTCACTGATTATTCAACGATACGGTTCTCTGATAAAATAAACGTAACCATTACATTCCTTTGATAGCGCGAACGCTCGAAACGTGATGAGTAATCTATGTTCAATGGTTACGATGAACAAGGCAGTGAATTACGAGGTCCTCCCCTTCGCACCCGGCATAGGTGGCTCACAGCAGAAGAAAATAAGAGCTCGCACTATAATGTTGATGAAGCAACAGCTTTAAACAAGGCGGAAATCCCAATATGGCTCTCCTTTTTTATTGTAATGTCATTATTGTGTGTCAATTATATGTATATGTGTTCAATGGAATGGTCTATCCAATATGAGAACTAAGTCCCTCAAGCAGTTTGGTCGCTCGGCTGCATGTTGCACAATATGTGATCTAACTGACTTCAATACATTGTGAATTGCACGTTAAAGTTTAAGCTATGCATCATTTGTTCTAAAATTATGATTTGAGGAGTTGATTGACACATATCAATCTTGAAGTCACCTATTATTATAATTTTGTGTTGTTGTAAGGTGTTTTTATTATTATGTTGTAGAGATATGAAATGTAATGTCATTATTGTGTGTCAATTATATGTATTGTGTTCAATGGAATGGTTTATCCAATATGAGAACTAAGTCCCTCAAGCAGTTTGGTCGCTCGGCTGCATGTTGCACAATATGTGATCTAACTGACTTCAATACATTGTGAATTGCACGTTAAAGTTTAAGCTATGCATCATTTGTTCTAAAATTATGATTTGAGGAGTTGGTTGACACATATCAATCTTGAAGTCACCTATTATTATAATTTTGTGTTGTTGTAAGGTGTTTTTATTATTATGTTGTAGATGAAATGAATATATTATTTTTTATAAATGATGGTTTGTAAATGTTGAAAAGTATATGCTTTTGAATTTCTTTAAGTATTTTGACTTTGGAGATTTCAATTCCTTGGTGACTATGTGTGTTGTATTTGTTGTGTATTGATTGTCTATGAATGTGCAACTACCTGTGTAGTGAAATTACTAATAGTTTTAAAGCAAGAAGGCATAACACTCTATTATAAATTTTGGGAATCTTCAAAGTCCCATTTTTGAATTTTCAAAGTTCCTAATGTAGTTTGTGCCCATGACACTAAACAAAATTTCAAATTTCCCAATATTGTTTTTTCCCATGACACTATAAAAAACATAAACTAAGTAGCAAATCAATCAATAGAGTCCCATAATGTAATTAGAAATTGTGCACATCTTATGGATTTACCAAATAAATAAATATAGCCGGATTCCCATTTGTATGTAAAGAAAATAACACGACATGGTTAAATCAAATCTTATATATGTTATTTATATGAAGAGACTACTTAATTTTAGAGCACTTAAAAAATGGGATGAAGTGAATCATCATATTTGGTGTTTAGAAACAATTCAAATCTTATAATTCATTCCTAATTAATGTCACATCTTTACAATAAAAAGAGTTGAAGGAATGAGTGCTCTCATTAAAATTGGTAACAACAAGAAAAAATCAATTAGAACTCATAATTTGCAAATAGTTGCTTAGCTGCATTTATATCATTAGTTATTTGTACAGTGATATTTCCATATACAATATCATTGTCAAACTCATAAGAATACCATGGTTCTAGGGTGTTGATCACACATAGCATACATTTTCATATTCCATGAAGTCCCTACAACTATTTATGTAGCCTTCCACATTACCACCATGTACATCAACAATGTACACTTTATCGTCTTTAAGATTGAAAGTCTTAGATTCTTAATAATAGTGTA
The DNA here is from genome assembly GCF_047967505.1 of Dipteris shenzhenensis. Classification (NCBI taxonomy): domain Eukaryota; kingdom Viridiplantae; phylum Streptophyta; class Polypodiopsida; order Gleicheniales; family Dipteridaceae; genus Dipteris; species Dipteris shenzhenensis. Next base: position 6,964,950 of record NC_141627.1, on the reverse strand, counting down.
GTTTAGTGCTCAATGGTTGTGAATTAGATCAATGCTAGCTATATTAACCATTGAATCATCAATCATCAAGGAAATACATCTTAGATAGAACTATCCTTACACCCAAATTGAAGTGGAGGGTTACTATATTTGCATAGCACGTTTTCTTGTCTTCCAATCTAGTAAAATTCACAAATACAAGAATGTAATCACACAATATATGATTGTAGAAGTACTTAGTCTCTAATAACATCCTCTTCATGCTCATCAACTTGATGTTGGAGGTGGCTAAAGAACTCCTTCCTATTGATTGTATTAGGCTTTGAGAGTGTGTCGACACAATCTTACCATTATAAAGATTTGGCCAACTCTTTGAACTTTTTTGATATTGTATCAAATGTTCTGCTGAGAAGAACCGCATTTTTCAGCCTTTTAGTTTTTGTCTACCTATCATCCTTTAGACAATAAATAAGTACCTCAATCATCTTTACCTTCTGAAAGGATCAATACTGCATGATCGAGTATAGCCAATCATGCAACTTTTTTAGGGGCAGTTTTGGATCTACAATGCAATGCACTGGTGGGCAATATTTCAAATTTTAGGTGGTGACTCCCACTCTCGTTAGAATTTTTCTTGGTGTCATGATTGCCTCATTGGCACAATAATGAGACGCAATCTATTAAAACTTGTTGTATTGAACACCACAAAGCTCGACACATGTCACTATACGAGAAGTTCTACCCTCCTTTGCACAGTCTCTATACTACATCTTTGTGCATTAGACTATCTGTGCAATCTATCCTTTCATCTACCTGCAGCTCACCAATCATCTATTCGAAGCTTGCCAGCTATTATCCACGTGTATCTTTTTGGTGCTGATCTAGATTCACGATCACAGTGATGACGTTGGCTTGGTATAGCCACAGTGCTAGTTCTTGGAAGTGGTTGTAGCTACTACTAATTAAATTAAAGAAATTATATCTACTTAATTGGCTCAGTCACGTGAGACTCGCATTAAAGTCCCACAATTCTTCATATAATTCGCATCAAGGGGTCCTCTTTCTTAATTTATATTCTTTTAGTGTGCCATCGAGCAGGTTTAGAACCAGCCCGGTGGTTGGTATAGCATGTTGTTATAGTGTAATCAGGGTGCAACAATTAATATTTGAAAATCAATGGTTAAAAGTTAGTCCTAAAGGAAGGAAAATGTATTTCCTTGTGCAACCACCACGCTGGTGCTATTTTAGTGCAAGTTGCAATTAATCCTAAACCAAGGAAAATATATTTCCTTGTTACCACCACGGTGGTTCTATTTTGGTGTGGTGGTTGCACAAAGTTTAAACAAAGAAAATACATTTTTCTTCGTTTTAAAATTAATCGCCACTCTAGCAGGTATTCTTCACCAGCAAGGGGAGGATCGGTTCATGTATCCCGTTAATTTGCTTCTCGACAATTGCTCGAAACTGAACAACACTACTTTGAGGCTGACAAGCATGCCTTGTATTTCGTGTTTTGCATTGATAAATTTAAGCATTATGTGGCTGGAAAGTCCTTCATTATAATGTGTAGCAATGGTCTTGCAAAGCAGGTTCTTCAATCACCAAATCCCATGGGTCGGTTGGCCAAATGATTGGTAGTTCTACAAGAATATGATTTTTCTTTCAAATTTGTAAAGGGGGGTTGTTCCAACTTGAAGAATGCTTTGATTGATTTAAAGGAGTGCCCTCGATGTAACCCTTGTAGCGGCCATAGAAGTTGGGGATCCATGGTATGGTGGTATCTATAGATTTCTGACTGCTTTCTGCTTTCCTCCAGAAAGTACATGCTATGAGAGAGAAAATCCATAGAGATAGTAGGCGCTACACTCTCTTTGATGGGGTGTCATACCATCAAGGCTTGGATGGGGTACTAAGATGGGCCATTGATGCAAATGAAGTATATAAGGTATTGAAGCATTATCATGATGGATTTTGTGGAGGCCACTATGCTGGTGACTATACAGCTAAGAAGATTTTACATGCTAGGTACTATTGGTCAACCTTGTTCAAGGATGTCACTATGTATTGTAAAACTTGTGAACCATGCCAATTCTTTGGTAGGAAGGATTTTCGTTCTGGGCAACATCACCTAGTGATGTCCATCCATCCGTTTCAGAAGTGGGGAATAGATTTTGTTGGGCCCCTACCCATGACTACCCACAAAAAGAAGTATCTTTTGGTAGCCACTCAGTATATCACTAAGTGGGCTGAAGCTATCGTCCTCCCTGCTACAAATGGTAAGGCGGTTTCAAATTTCATATTTGAACGTAACTGCATAAGGTTTGGGACACCCATGGAAATAGTATCTAACCATGGGAGTTCATTCTTAAATGAAGCAGTGGAGTTGCTCATAGATCGCATCCATGGGACAAATAGAGCATACCAACAGCCTCCTTTGTAAAACCATGGGGAAAATGGCCATAAGGAATAGCAACCAGTGGGATCAGAAGGTCTCCGAAGCTGTGTGGGCTTACAACATCACCCATAAAACGTCTACATGTCACACTCCTTTTGAGTTGGTGTATGGTACTGAGGCAGTTTTACCACTAGAGATAGAGATTCCGGCCTTGAGATTGGCACAAGAATAGAGGATGACAGAAGATGAACATGTAGAGGCCAGGTTGGTACAACTTGAGAAGTTAAATGAAACCCGATGCCTTGCACTACATCAAACAAAGATCCAAAGAATCGACAAAAGGCCCACTTGGATGCTCGAATTCGTAAGGGATGGGAAAGACACTTTGCTGAGGGGGATGTTGTGCTATGCTTTGATAACAAATTGGACCACCAAATGGCTAAGAAGTTCCTGCCACTGTGGACTGGTCCATACAAAGTCATCAAGGAATGTAGCAATGGGTCTATACAAGTTCAGGAGCTACATGAGCCATATGGCAAGAAGGTGATCAACAAGAGTTATCTCAAGCCCTTCTTTATGCGTGATGGTCCCAAGCATGGAAATGCTGTGCATTCCCTGCCTAGGGGGGGGAACTGTTATGGATAAATTTGACCAAAGTAAAAGGCATAAATATGTGTGTGTGCTTGTATGTGTGGCAATAGTATAATAAAATATGGTGTGAATAGGGCATAGGGTTGAGGTGGCAGGGCATGACCATGTGCCACCCTTCCACGTAAGAGGACACATAAGGTGTGTTATACATAATCCATGGTAGTTATATTATAAAATGTTGAGGTGGCATGGTTCCTCCATGTGCCACCCCTCCACCTAGGCATTCCCATGCCTACATTTAATGTGGCATGGCCCAAGGACCAGGGAAAAGTAATATAAAATAGGTGGAGATGGATATTATATTGGATTATTCCCTCCATGTAGGATAGGTTGTAAAACCATATAGAAACAATGAAACACAAATGTTGTTGTTTATTCATAGAGTGGTTACATATATAGGCAACTGCCTCCATGTAGGTAGATCCCAGATCCACAATCATCTCCCTGATTATCTCAATCAATCACCTCCTATGATCACTCACTCATCACACGAACTTGACACACCTAACTAGAACCTTCTAGCACACCTACACTCACACACTTCTTGCATAGGACTCCACTCCCATAGGCACACACACACACACACATCAATTTGCCCCTTCATTCCCCCTCACAAATTGATGACCTCATCCCTTAGAAATAATACATGGGATGCTCCATGGCTTGCCCACTATCATGTGGCAATACTCATGGCCCCAACTTGTGACTCACTCATAGGATTCTTGGTTTACAACTCAAAGATGGACACTGACTATGTATGTAAATCCCAATGAGTCCAACAAGGAAAAATCTCAAAAGACTAACAATCATTTAAGGATAGACTATCCATGGTAGAGAACCATTATTGACCTCACACACACATAACTTAGAAAACATATGGATCCTTACCCTTGTCAGATTCAACTTGGGTGTTGTAAGCAATGAGAGCTTGAGTTTTGACATTCTCTGGTTCTTCTTCTTCTTCAGTTTCTACTTTTGCCTCAACAAGATTGGCTGAACATCTCTTCTTGGCATAACATTCCTTTTCAAAGTGTCCAAGTTCGCCACAAAAGTTACATTTCATTTTGCTTTCCCTTGAAGTTGCTTAAGTTGCTTCTGGCCAAATATGCTTCTTTGTAATATGCCCCTTCTTTGTAATCACTTCTTTGTTTGATCTTTCTCTCCTCTTCCAAGAGTGATGCTTCAATTTCTACCAGACTTATCTCTGGAATATTGGTGAATGTGGTTATAATAGTGCCATATTCTTTAGTGAGACTTCTAAGTAAAATGGCAATTACAATATCTTCATCAAGATTAAAATTGATGCCAGATAACTGTGTCAAAATGCTCTTCATTGAATTTAGATGTGAAGAGATAGACTCCCCCCTATCCAATTTTAAGTCAAAAAACTTGATAAGCAAGCTATACTTAGAGCATCTTCCCTGTGCTCCAAACACATGCTCAATATGCAGCATGAGCAGTCTCACATCTATCAATGTGATGAATATAGGAATCACTCAGACCAAGAGAAATTATAGCAAGAGCTTTTTCATCTCTTGGAAGCCATGAAGCTTCTCCTTCTCTAGTTGTAGGTTTAGTTTCTTTGCCATTTGCTACCTTCCATATTCCCTTTATCATGAGAATAAACTTCAGTTTTGTTTGCCAAGTGTGGAACCCCCCTCCTTCAAACTTATCTATTTTCAGTTTGGAGGCCATTTAGGAAGGTCTTACCAAATTAATGGTAATGTCTAGTCCCTTTACAAAAGCTCAATCTTTCTGAACAAAAAAATCACCTTCATCATATAGATGCAAATTGCAAGATAAGAATTCTAAAAAACCTAATTGTTTGGCATAATCATAACCAGTTGGCTTCTCCCACAACCTCTTAACAGGATTCTTCTTCACCTTGTACTTTGTCTTTGTAGTATTCTTGATTTTGGAAGAGCTTTGAGAACTTGAGGTTGGCATGTTGTCAAGAGATTAGCACCAACTGAACTAACATTCTCTAAACTGAAATGACATACTTTGAACTGATTTTTGGCAGAATAATCTCTGAACTGAGTGTTTTACTCCTCAAGCATTTAGTGTAGCATAAAAAACTCCAAAAAATAAACTAGAAATGCTTACAGAGTACATGTAAACTTGGAGGATGAAATTCAACTAGATGAGAGCAGCTCTTTGAGGGCTTTTGTTGCACAATGAAAGATATAGGACTAGGGAAGACCCAGTACTAAGCTTGGGCAAAATGTCATGTCAGGTCACCATAGCCAGAAGCTCGAATGTTGACTGGTTTTTTCATCAATATGCCTCAATTACTGGAGAATTTGCCTACAAATTTGAGCTTTGGATAGCTCTTGGTGTCGCCCAACTTCCTCTAAGAGGAATTACAAGATTGTTGACTAAGGTGAGCAGCATTGCAGAAGTGGCATAAAATACTCAGAGAGGTAGTGTGTCTTCATGGCGACATATTTAAGAGATCCCACCAGTCAGAGAAGGGTTGCCCAGAAGCACGAAGGTCTGGCTGAAAGGGCTCCTCAAGATAGTACGTGGATAGAGAGAATAGAGCTGTCAAACCTCAAGGTAGAAGAAGGTAGATCCCATGTCTCATTGTTTCTATATGGTTTTACACTTGATATCAGAGCTTCTACCTTGGCACTCAGATTCTAACCAAGCTCTAATACCATGTGTAAAACCATATAGAAATAATGAGACACAAATGTTGTTGTTTATTCATAGAGTGGTTACATATAAAGGCAACTGCCTCCATGTAGGTAGATCCTAGATCCACAATCATCTCCTTGATTATCTCAATCAATCACCTCCTATGATCACTCATTCATCACACCAACCTGACACACCTAACTAGAACCTTCTAGCACACCTACACTCACACACTTCTTGCATAGGGCTCCACTCCCATAGGCACACTGTTATGGATAAATTTGACCAAAGTAAAAGGCATTAATATGTGTGTGTGCTTGTATGTGTGGCAATAGTATAATAAAATATGGTGTGCATAGGGCCCAGGGTTAAGGTGGCAAGGCATGACCATGTGCCACCCTTCCACATAGGAGGACCCATAAGGTGTGTTGTACATAATCCATGGTAGTTATATTATAAAATGTTTAGGTGGCATGGTTCCTCCATGTGCCACCCCTCCACCTAGGTAGTCCCATGTGTGCATTTAGTGAGACATGGACCAAGGACCATGGGAGAAGTAATATAAAATAGGTGGAGATGGATATTATATTGGATTATTCCCTCCATGTAGGATAGGCCCATGTGGGCGGGGATGTAGATAGTCCAAGAATGCAAGTTAAATAATGGGGAAAGTAGGATGAGGTGGCAAGATTCCTTGTGCCAACCCTCCATTTGTCCTCTTAGATGATTGAATGTAGTATAAAATTGGAAAGAGACCAGGGGAGTATCTTAGACTTGGGATATGGGGGTTGATATATGTGGAAAAATGAGGCCAAGGGTTGTCGCACACAATTGAGAGTGCATAACCGCCTAGCCCACATGGGAGACTTTTCCACACACACCATGCATGTGGGAGGATGCATTTATTGGGAGAGACCTCCTCTCTTGGCTATAAAAGAAGGGGGCTATTCCTTGATGGGACACGCTCATTCTTGTAAAGCCACCTAGCTAGTACTTTGATTTCTTCCCCCCATCCTTCCTTTCAAATAAAGCATGACCCTCCTCCCTTGATGTCTCCATCTCTACATTCCTCATTCCATTATGTACATGCTCCTCTTTCCCCTCTCCCTCTGCCCTTGTGCCATAGTCTCCCTGTTCATTCCCACCCCTCTTAAGCCCTTTTCCCCACCCATGTTAACACTTCTCCCCTCACGTTCCCTTTTCCTATATGGCCCTCAAGCATCGCCATGCCTAGTGTTTAGCCTCTTGTCTCGAATTCTTTTCTAGTCAATAGAACTGGTGTGGCTACTGGGATCAAAATCTCCATGGCTAGTGGCATAAAAATTCCTTACTCCTACAGTTGGGTGTAGTTCTCAGCACCTTCTGTGTGCGGTTCTCTACTTTTACGCCTCTAATCTACGTGTCTTCTGCTCATAGTTCTCTGTCTCTATGATTGTAGCTCTTCTCAGTTTTTGTGCCTTCAGCTTGCAGTTCCTACACATCTTTTGGGTTCTTGCATGTCTTTTGTGTGACGCCATGCATCTTCTATGCGACCGTGTCTGCAAAGTCGCTTTTGTGCATCTTCTGTGCGGTGCCACACAAAACTGCTCCTGTGCATCTGCAACAGACCTCACACCCCCCCTTTACCTTCTTCTTCTCTTTCTCTTCTCTTCTCTTCTCCTCTCCTCTCCTCTCTTTTTATTAAGGAGTGGGAATTGAACCCAAGACCTCCCCATTCACAAAAGGAAGACTTACCAATGGGCCAGCAAATAGGAAGTGATGAAAGTGTAATGATATTGCTTATATGGTGAAATCTCATGAACTGTAACTCTCTAACCGTAGGGAGTTTCCTCGTCTTGTAAAAAGAAAAAGTACTTCATTTTATGTGCTTTATTCATATCTAATACTAGATCGTAGATTTTAAACTTTTTCAAGTTCAATCCTTGGATGCATGCCACATGAGGAGGGTGGATATTTATGTCACTTCTCCACAAGTTCAAGGATTTAATGCTTGGTCCTCCACCCATTATAGCTACCAATTGGCAAGATCTCTTCCTTGATCTTCATGTCGATCTTCAACAACTAATTGTACAATGCATTGTTCAAGGAGATGATGGGTGGGATGATACATTGTGGATGATTCAAGGTGAAGAACTAGTGATACACTGGGAGGACTTCTACTCATTGTGTGGTGATCAAAATTAAAAGGGTGACATTCTTCGAAGGGTGGGATTCTCCCCAAGCTTGGGGGGAGATTTGGTGCATCTAGCTATTAATTCTTGTGGATAAGCTCATCTTGAATGATTTCTTCTCAATCTCACTACAAAGGTTTCTAGGGCTCGTAATGTTTTGACCAAGGAATCCCTTTGTACCTAATCAACCTTTTGTGCCTCATTTCAAGCTTCAAGTTATAATTCTTTTTGGTCTAAAGATAAATTATCCACAAAGGATTGCAACTTTATTTGGTGCTGAACGTCTTGCTTAAGTATTGAATTCTCCCCACCCTCTCCTTCTACCTATCATGGACTACCGAGAAACTTGGGATGTCTGGATTTTAGTCTTGGTGTGATGACATCTTGGCTCCTCCAATTTGACGGCGTATACAAACCTTCGACCAAGGTTGCTGATGTGGGTGTGAAGCTCACTTCACCAGGGGGTGAGGTGTATTATTATAGCAAGTTTGCGCTAGCAAGTACTTGCAACCAAGCTGAGTACTCGGCACTCATTTTTGGGCTACAAAAGGTGCAAGAACATTGCATCAAGCAACTTGAGGTGCAAGGAGATTCTCAACTCGTGTGTGAACAAGTTAGTGGAAGGTGGAAGGTGCAGAGCAAAGGCTTGGTTCCATGACATCAACAAGCATTGGAACTTTTCCAACAATTCGAAGAGGTTAAAATTCAACATATCCCTTGAGCTCAAAATATAGTTGTTGATTTCTTGGCACATGAAGCTTGTACTTCAATCATGCATGAAGCAAGTGGAAGCACCGCCCCAACAAAGCCGCAAGCCACGAATGAGCATGATCATTTATAAGGAATGCAAAGGTTGTGGTCATCATGAAACTAAGTGTTGGGTATATTTGATATGAGTTTACCGACTTTGGAAGATCATCAAAAAGGTCCTTAAGGACATTGCATAAAAGAAGGATGCCAAACTGCACACCCCTTGAAGAAATAGCATGGCGACTACGAGAACTGGAAGAAGATGAAGGTGATGTGCAAGCTCTCCAACTATTGACATTTGTCATGGCATTCTTGTTTGCCTTGATGAACAACCTCATGCAACGCCACGTCTCTAACCCTCGCTTGCAAAGATGGATGCAATATCATGAGGGTTGGTCCTTTTAAGATTGTCTATGAGCTATTCTATGCTGAAGATTCTTCACGTATAATATTTCACTATACACCAATCACACCCTACCCTACCTATGTGTGCTTTGTAGATTTATCTTCACCTGATTTTCAGTTCAAGCTACCTCTTTCCATTGTTTGCCAATAGATAAGCCTCATGTCATCTCTCTTTTCCATCTTCCAAGCATGGCTGACATTCCCGTGTTTTGAGGCCGAGTGGAAGAAAATCCAAATGAGTATCTTGTGGCCTTCAAGCGCCGTTGTGTTTCTCTCAACTTTCTTACTAAAGATAGATGGTTGTTGGTTCTTCCCACATTTCTAGAGGTTTTGGCTCAAGTGTGGTATGAGAAGCAAGCCGAAGACATTTGCCAAAGTTGGTCGAGGTTGACAGCAGCTATGATCGAGTATTTTGGCAAAGAAAAGGAGCCAAAGAATGTGTACCTATAGGTGGCAAACCTGAAGCAGTCAGAAGTGAGATAGCACGTCAATATGTGGATCGAGCGGCCATGCTCTTGGACCATTTAATTGCCACGCAGAAGGACAACACCGGATTTTGAGCTAGAATGACTCAGCATGTGCTGGGCTACCTTGTAGTAGGAGCAAGTGATGAATTCTGCCTCAAGATTAAATGGGAGAATCCAGAAACCATGGTGCTAGCACATGAGATTGCTCAAAAGTTTTATAAAGTTCAATCTGATCCCGCTTCAAAGAAGACAATTGTCCCTCCGCAACCCCCTCAATTCTTGCAACGACAACCTGGGGGGTCCAACTTAGGGGCATACCCCCACCCCCCATCAGGTATGTATCCACCGCCTCTACCTCAAATGTATGGTCCTCCCTTAGCTTACCCTCAGCAAGGAGTATATCCTCAACCTCCGCCTGGAAGATTTCCCGAGCCTCACCCACAAGCCCCCCTCCTTCCTACTCCCCTGGCCCCTCTTGCTAAAGAACCTAGAGTCAATGACCTAGCCAAGGCTCTGAATGAGATCTTCAGCTTGAGATGGTGGGCATCAAAAATCAAGCCAATCACCCTCCAAGAGAATGTGCCAATGTTGTGTGCTATGAGTGCCACAAGAAGGGTCATTATTGCACAAAATGTCCCAATATTCCAAGGGTGAATCTTCTAAGTGAATCAGGCACCGAGGATTCTGATGTAGAGATCCTTGACCTTGGGAAAAGAAGTCGTACCACCTCTAACCCCTCTCCAAACTATGGACCAGGTTGCCCCAGGAAGAAGGTGTCCTTCTCAGAGCCCTCAAATGCTGAGATGGCAGACCCACCAATAGAGAAGTCTAAAAGATCTCACAGGAGTAAGTGGTCGCCCTCGAATTTTCCCATCGACTCGGGGCAAGAGGACTATTCAGTCATTCAAGACCTTGCTCATCGATCTTTGAGCATACGCTTCCTCAACTAATAGCATTAAGCCCTAAGGTTAGACATGAGCTGCAGCAAGGGCCCTCAACAAGGAGGAGCAAGAAAAAGAAAAAGGTACGAGAGGTTTCTTCTATCTCTGAAGAAATTGATCGACACCTGCATACAGTAGATGACATCATATTGCCATGTCAAAAGTGTGTGTGTCGATGGGGGAGTTGCATGTAATATCATGGTGCCTTATATCATGAAGAAATTGAATTTGAAATGCGCAAGGCGTTCCTCCACTCAAATCAAGGTAGCAGGTGGTCAACGACTCGCCACCCTAGGAGTCATTCAGGATTTGCCCATCACTATCAATGGGTTAACCACCACCATCAATTTCTATGTAGTGGACATCGAAGATACATGCAAGAGTTACCCAGCCATACTCGGGAGACCATGGTTGAGAAAGAGTGATGCATTCAGCTATTAGAAGACAGGACACATGTCTTTTGGTGCTTCTAAGGAGAAGATCTTGGTGTAGCCAGGTGCCACTGAACCAGAAGAAGAAGAGGAGCAAGAAAGTGATACTCTCTCATCCTCAGTGTCTGAATCAATGTCTGAATCAATGGAAGAATCAGACAGGGGGGAGGAGTTCTTAGAGGAAGAAGTTTACATGATGGGGGTGTCTCTGACCCCACCACCTGAAGAAAAGGTAACAACTAGTCCTCAATAGCTTGATCTATGCTTTCCTCTGACCTCACTCCGAGTGAGAAAGCTGAGTTCCTAGAAATGTTCAAAGAGTTCCCTAACCTCTTTGCAACTAGCTACCACCACCTTCGCCATGTGACTGCCATAGAACACAAGATAGAGCTGAAGCTTGATGCTAAGCTAGTGGCTCCAACCCCACCACCTGAAGAAAAGGTAACAACTAGTCCTCAACAGCTTGATCTATGCTTTCCTCTGACCTCACTCCGAGTGAGAAAGCTGAGTTCCTAGAAATGTTCAAAGAGTTCCCTAACCTCTTCGCAACTAGCTACCACCACCTTCGCCATGTGACTGCCATAGAACACAAGATAGAGCCGAAGCTTGATGCTAAGCTAGTGGCTCAAAAATATCGGAGATTAGGGCCCCTACAGACTGACGCTTTGCGCTCAGTGTTGTAGAAGCTTGTAGAAGCTAGGTTTATTATTCCAGTTCACAATACTGAATGGGTTTCACCAGTGGTAGTCACCCCAAAGAAAAACAACAACTGGTGAGTCTTCATCGATCATAAGAAACTCAATGCGGTCACCAAGAGGGACCATCATCCTCTGCCCTTTCAAGACCTCATTCTTGAGAAGGTAAGTGATCATGAGATGTATACTTTCTGTTATGGTTACTCCGGGTTTTATCAAATCAGAATTGCTGAGGAGGATGTGCTTAAAACCACATTTGCCAGACCTTGGGGGACGTTTGCATTCAAAGTAATGCCATTTGGCTTCACCAATGCTCCTGCTACCTTTCAAAGATTTATGCAGATGGTGTTTGCTCTGTATTTGGGGGTTTTCTTAGAGGTGCTTTTAGATGATTTTTGTATATTCTCGACATGTAAGGAGCACGTCATGAAGGTTAGGTTGGCCTTCCAAAGGGTCAATGATGTGAATGGCAGCCTCAATCCTAATAAATGCACCATTGGAGCCACTCAAGGGAGGTTACTAGGGAATACTGTCTCATCCAAGGGCGTCAAGCCTGACCCCAAGAAGGTAGAAGCTATCCTCAAGATCTTTCCACCAACAATCAAACATCAAGTACACTCATTTGTCAATCTAGCAGAATACTATCGCCACTTCATTGATCAATATCCTGCTTTGATGTGACCCATGACTATGCTATTAAAAGATGGGGTCGATTTCTCTTGGGATGAGGATTGTAATCATGGGTTTGCACAAATCAAGAGTGCTCTGGCTTCAGAACCCATTCTACGCAAAGACTTTCTATATCAATCTTGGGTTTGGTGAGCACACTCTGGCAGGTATTCTTCTCCAGCAAGGGCAGGATCGATTCATGTATCCCATTCAATTTGCTTCTCGACAATTGCTCGAAACTGAACAACACTACTCTAAGACTGACAAGCATGCCTTGTCTTTGGTGTTTTGCATTGAGAAGATTAAGCATTATGTGGCTGGAAAGTCCTTCATTATAATCTATAGCAATGGTCTTGCAAAGCAGGTTCTTCAATCACCAAATCCGATGGGCCAGTTGGCCAAATGATTGGTAGTCCTACAAGAATATGATTTTCCTTTCAAAATTGTAAAGGGGGGTTATTCCAACTTGAAGAATGCTTTGATTGATTTAGAGGAGTGCCCTCGATGTAACCCTTATAGTGGCCATAGAAGTTGGGGATCCATGGTATGGTGGTATCTATAGATTTCTGACCGCTTTCTCCTTTCCTCTAGAAAGTACTAGCTATGATAGAAAGAAAATCCGTAGAGATGGTAGGCGCTACACTCTCTTTGATGGGGTGCTATACTGTCAAGGCTTGGATGGAGTACTAAGGTGGGCCATTGATGCAAATGAAGTACATAAGGTATTGAAGCATTATCATGATGGATTTTGTGGAGGCCATTATGCCAGTGAGTATACAACTAAGAAGATTTTACATGCTGGGTACTATTGGCGGACCTTGTTCAAGGATGTCACTATGTATTGCAAAACTTGTGAACCATGCCAATTCTTTGGTAGGAAGGATTTGCATTCTAGGCAACATCACCCAGTGATGTCCATCCATCCGTTTCAGAAGTGGGGAATAGATTTTGTTGGGCCCCTACCCATGACTACCCACAAAAAGAAGTATCTTTTGGTAGCCACTCAGTATGTCACTAAGTGGGCTGAAGCTATTGCCCTCCCAGCTGCAAATGGTAAGGCGGTTTCAAATTTCATATTTGAACGTCACTGCACAAGGTTTGGGACACCCATGGAAATAGTATCTGACCATGGGAGTCCATTCTTAAATGAACCAGTGGACTTGCTCATGGATCGCATCCATGGGACAAATAGAGTGGACCAATGGCCTCCTTTGTAAAACCATGGGGAAAATGGCCATAGGGAATAGCAACCAGTTGGATTAGAAGGTCACCAAAGCCATGTGGGCTTATAACATCACCCATAAAACGTCTACAGGACACACTCCTTTTGAGTTGGTGTATGGTAGTGAGGCAGTTTTACCAATAGAGATAGAGATTCCGGCCTTGAGATTGGCACAAGAATAGAGGATGACAGAAGATGAACATGTAGAGGCCAGGTTGGTACAACTTGAGAAGTTAGAGGAAACTCGACACCTTGCACTACATCAAACAAAGATCGAAAGAATCGACAACTCAAATTCACAAGGGATGGGAAAGACACTTTGCTGAGGGGGATGTTGTGCTATGCTTTGATAATATATTGGACCACCAAATGGATAACAAGTTCCTGCCACTATGGACTGGTCCATAAGTCATCAAGGAAGTAACAATGGGTCTGTACAAGTTTAGGAGCTGCATGAGCCATAGGGCATGAAGGTGATCAACAAGAGTTATCTCAAGCCCTTCTTTGTGCGTGATGGTCCCAAGCATGGAAATGCTGTGCATTCCCTACCTAGGGGGGAAACTGTTATGGACAAATTTGACCAAAGTAAAAGGCATAAATATGTGTGTGTGCTTGTATGTGTGGCAAAATTATAATAAAATATGGTGTGCATAGGGCCTAGGGTTGAGGTGGCAGGGCATGACCATGTGCCACCCTTCCACGTCAGAGGACCCATAAGGTGTGTTGTCCATAATCCATGGTAGTTATATTATAAAATGTTAAGGTGGCATAGTTCCTCCATGTGCCACCCCTCCACCTAGGCGGTCCCATACCTGCATTTAGTGAGACATGGCCAGGGGAGAATTTATATAAAATAGATGGAGATGGATATTATATTGGATTATTCCCTCCATGTAGGATAGGCCCATGTGGGGGGGGGTGTAGATAGTCCAAGAATGCAAGTTAAATAATAGGGAAAGTAGGATGAGGTGGGAAGATTCCTTGTGCCAACCCTCCACTTGTCCTCCTAGATGATTGAACGTATTATAAATGTAAGAAAATAATACAACGTATGTGCTCAACAGATAACAGGATCTCATACGCAAGAGAGAAAAATAGACAGTATGGAGAATCAAAAATTTGATTACTATAGAACTAATACAATAGATGGCGCTGCCTCCCAGCCGTGCGCTCCTGTGAGAGAAGCTTCAATGGCATGCTGGAAACAATAGAGGACGGAGGGTGGATGCTAAGGAATCAGGGTTGCTATATCCAGTGATCAAATGGGCTTCACGGGCTTGCTCTTATATAGCCACTAGTCGTAGTTGGTTGGAGCCAAATGGGTGACCGACCCAGTCTGCCCAAAATGGTCGACTGGGGGTCATAGGCCACGGACCAAACGATAGAACCGTGGCATTTCCTATATGGCCCTCGAGCGTCGCCATGCCTAGCATCTAGCCTCTTGTCTCGAATTATTTTCTAGTTAATAACACACACACACATCAATTTGCCCCTTCATAGGCCCATGTGTGGGGGGTGTAGATAGTCCAAGAATGCAAGTTAAATAATGGGGAAAGTAGGATGAGGTGGCAAGATTCTTTGTGCCAACCCTCCACTTGTCCTCCTAGATGTTTGAACGTATTATAAAACACACATGCATTGTGCCCTTAAGATATCTCATGATACCTTTCACGGCTTCCCAATGCTTCTTGCTAGGTGTTGCCATGTATCTACTGACAACTCCCACTGCAAAGGCAATATATGGACGTGTAGCCACCATTGCATACATGAGACTACCAACCGTGGATGCATAAGGAATCTTGGCCATTTCAGCCCTCTCATCATTTGACTGTGGGCTGTCTTTCTGACTGAGTCTCACATATGGAGGTAATGGAGTACAAAGAATCTTTCCTCCCTCCATATTGAAACGTTGCAAAACCTTGCCAAGGTATTCCTTCTGAGACAAATAGAGCAATTTCTTATTTCTGTCCCGTATGATGCGCATCCCTAAAATGTGATTTGCATCACCAAGATCCTTCATATCAAATAAGACAGTCCCATCTTCAATGCATCGATCTCATACGGAGATTTGCCTGCAATAAGCATGTCATCAACATAAATGAGCAACTCTTAAGTTTGGATCAAGAAAGTACCCACATGCAATGCAGTGTGCACTCCCTGAATCTAAAAAATAATGGCTAAAGCCTATCATACTTTGGTCCATGTCATCATGAAGTGTACGATTGTTTCACATGCTTTTGCTTAATATGGCCTTGGAAATATCTTTTCGTCCTCAAGCATACACAATGCTTATTCTACATCCGAATTGCCTCTTTATCCTAAAATGGCATCAATTTCAATGGACTTTTCCCCATTCCTTCCATAGTTTTGGAGACAAAGCAAGTAATTGACCAAAGGTGATATGAGCTTCCTTTTCTTTAAGGTCGGACAACAAGTCATAGCTTCCAATTCCTTGTCCTAAAGGAAAGTCTGACTGGCTCATTCTCCTTCTAGATGCCTTCTTTTTCTTACTACGGTGTTCCTCTTCCTGATGTTCCTCATCTTTGGAGGCTATAAAAGTCTCCGAACATGGCTCCATGGCCTCTTGTCTACCTTAAAATTCTTGTGATGCTCTTCTCTATGCTGATCCTCCTCCAAATCCCCCTCTTGCAGATGACTTGAGCTTTCACCTTTTTTGGGATGGGGCTTCCTCATCATCTTCTTTACCTTGTTTACAGGCACAGGAACCATGTCCACGATGGGCGGTATCTCCAGGAGAGGGAAGATCATGCTCTTTCTTGTAGTTTGTTGACCCCTATCTGGAAGCATCTAGATATTAGGAAGGTTCTCAAAAACGTTTTTCTCAATTGGGAGAGTCCTCTCATGGGGGGAGGGGAAGGTTCAGGGGAAGGCTCATGCTCTTGGGACTTGGGAGAAGGCTCATGCCCTTGAGACTTGGGAGTGGAGACTGGGGAGTGGGATCATGGGATTTGGGATGAGGAGAAGGCTCATGAGACTGGGGAGTGGACTCACAAGACTTGTGAGAGGGCTCATGGGACTTGGGGAAGGGCTCACGAGACTGCAAAAGAGAAGGCTAGGGAGTGGTCTCACGAGACTTGGGAGAGGGCTCACGAGAATCAAGGGAGGCCTCATGAGATTTGGGGGAGGGCTCACAAGATTTGGGGGAGGGCTCATAAGAGCTTGATGAGGCACCATCAGACCCAAATAAGTTTGTGTGTGTAGATGCCATGGAGGTGGTGGAGCTAGAGGAGGAAGGGTGGAGGTGGCGTCCTGTGGGTCTAGCAGTGTTCTTCACTCGTGCCATCTAATAATGAGAATTAGGGTTTTTTAAAACGTTTTATATATGCCCATCATCTTTTGACATCCCTTTTAACTATGTTTAGAGTTTCATCATGCCCCCCACCCCCACCCTAACCCCTCAAACCCCCCCCACCCTCATAGCCCTCCCCCCTACTTCCCCCGCCCACCCCTGCACCCTTATTCAGAGTGTCTTCAAATAAGTGAAAAACACAAACACATCTCCACTCTTGACAACAAGGTGCCAACAATCGGAGTATAGTTGAAAAGTAATCGGACTACAAAAAGCTATCACAAGATGTAAAAAGGATAGAGAAAAAATCTTGCAAAAGGTAGTATGCTTCTTATATATTATGTTTTGGCAGAGAATACATCAACTCAACAACTCAAACTCTCAACAGGAGTTGATACAATGTTTATAGCCATCCAAGATCAGCAGTCTGACTGCTGTAAGGCAACTATAAGTTTCAAAATGTAACAATCATAGTCAAAAATATTATGTGGTTGATCAGGCCACTAAGGAGTGCTGTTAGGGATAGTTACAACTATCCCTACAGTTACAAAATGATCCCACTATCCTGTTCTAGGGGGGTTTCCATTTTCTGAGCAAAAACCCTCGAGCGACAAGCGGACAAAAGGTAGGAGGGGTCAAAATATATAGGCTCAAGTCATTTTTGGGGAGCAAAAAAATCCGAATTATTTCAAGGAATATGTAAGTAAATATGAAATACTAATAAATAGATATAGATGTAAATATACCTTTATATAATATACATATATAATGTCCAAGTGGTGACTTATTTTATCACTTTCAAAAATCGTTTCTTTTCCTTTCACCATTGGTTGGATCATGAAATTTTGAGCAAATATCCTCTTTATAGTTCCTCAGGATGACCTAACAAAATAATACAATACTTTTTTAATAGACCCTCTAAGTGTGTTTTTCCAGAGGAATATGGTTTGAAGAGCTTGCCCCCAACCCTATTCTGCCGGTGGAATACCCTTGGAGAGCCTATGCAGAAGGGGTCATAACTTTTGCTCCTTATCTCAGATTGAGGAGCTGTAAAAAGGAAAAATGTTCAAAATTTCATGATCTATTCAATGGTAGGCTTAAAGTTATACTTTTGATCATTATAAAAGATAAAAAGTAAAAAGTTCAAGATGTATATGAGAGTTACAACTTCTTCCTAATTCATATTATGGTAGGAAGGAGTTCAATAGAGACCACATTTCCTTAAAAGTACTTAGGTTTGGAGAATTGGGAATATTTTGAAAATTCGTTCCTTGCCTTCCCATATTTGATAATGTATTAGAGATTAATTTATGATTGATTATAATGGCCTCAAGTATGAGGTTTCCAATATCTTTTTCCTACTCATCCAAGGAATATGGTATACATTGTTATATGAGAGCTTCAAATATGGGATTGCTAAAGATTAGGGAAACTCTTTTAAATTGATTTAATTACCATAATCCTCAAAAGAGAGTATGGTAGGGAGGTATTTATAGGAGTTTCTAAAGTGTTCACTATTTGTTCATATATAGATGATGTTCTCTAAAATGAGGGTTATCATGAAAAATAAGTAAGTATATGGTTCTATAAATGGGAAAATAAGAAAGAATTATATATTCCTTTGAGAAATATACAAGCATGGTTGGTATCAAAAATTATCGCTCGGACTTTTTTGCTCGTAGGTTTTTGCTCAGAAAGTGTGCACATCCCTTGTTCTAGTAACTCCCTCTTACCAAAGGTGTATTTAACTTATCCTATGGTTAGTGTCCATGTGGGTGGAGGCTATGCCTTCAACACCCAGCACTTCCAATGGAGAGGCTTTTTCACAAAAACTCATGAACATGAACCCTTTTTTACTGAAAATACTCCTTCACATGCACCTTGAAGGTATGTGAAGCATTGAGGTTAGCAGTCAGTGTTCCTCGGGTGACAACTGGATCTGTAGTCTCAGTTTCTTCTTTCTTTTCCTAAGTCTCCTCTAGTGCTTCTTCTGCTTCTGGCACTTCATTGGTTCTGTTGGGGCTCACACACATGGAATGGTTGGGGGTAGTTATATCTGACTTCTATGCTGGCATCTTCCTCAGGCTGTTCTACTATAATCTTAGTAATCTGTGTCATGAATTTTGCAGGCTCATTGAAATTTGCAGAAGTTCCTACTTTCCCTATCTCAAAGATTGTGAGAGGGTCCTCCAATGGCATCTGCTTCTTCCGAGCATCCTTTGATTTTGACCTTAGAGTCTCCAACTCATAGGCCATGGCCTCGTAGGCATATGCAGCCGATGTGAAAGCATCTTTTTGCTATAGTAAAGAGTCTGCCCTTCAAGGTATTCCACATCTCCTGGGATGTCTGGACCAGCTGATTCTTCAACTCAAAAAATTCATATTTGCTAAGGAATACACCATCTACCTCGTCGACCATTTCCTTGAGTTGCTATTCTACATGTTGTAGTGAATGAAGATGCTTTAACAAAAGATTCTCAATTTGAAGGTCATTTTGATTTGCTCCCATACGGTCGAGTTGGATAAAGAATTCATCCTTCATTTCTTGGAGCCATCCTGTCATAGTCTAGCTTTGTAATATGTTTGCTCTACTGCTCTGTAGACTTTGCCTATTATTCCTAAAGTTCTACAAGTTTTGCCTATGCACTGGCAAGCTGTTGCTACATGTCATAATGTTTGATCATGAATTCTTGTGCTGCCTCTTTTTCTTTCTGAAACTGTTGGACCTGTTGCTACAGCTTTGCTTGTTCATTCTGTTGGTGTTCAAAATAATGTTGGAGTACAAGTAGGGCATTGCTAGCTTGCATGTTTGACACCTTTGTGTTTGTTGTGAATGCTTGTTTGTCCTTCACAAGAGTTTCCTGCAAGTTGGGCTTGTGAATTGGAGACAAATTTTCAAATTGGGACTTGGGGGGTGAGTTGAGGAACAAAGGAGCCACGTTGTCCTCAGGCTTTAGCCATGTTTCCTTTGGCATCTATGCTTTAGCTCATTGATTGCGCTTGATTTTTTTGGTGGATTTTTGTTTTGCTTGCTGAGGGGGCATCTCCTCTTGGATCATGATACTCTGAAACATTTTTGTAAACAGCCTGACTTGAGGGGCCGCCAAGCTAGGTGGGCAGAGCTCATGCAGGAGTTTAATTTAACAATTCGGTACCGAAGAGGAAAAGATAACAAGGTTGCTGATGCGTTGTCTCGCATTATGCACAACCTGAGTTTCACGGTATTAGAGAGTGCTCTAATGACCGAGATAAGAGAAACTCAAAAAGTGGACAATTTGTCCAGAGCTATTGCTGTTGATGATTTTGATTGTTCCTTTTGTCGTATTGAATAATGTGTATACCTCATTCTTCCCTACGCTTGCACCAAAGCTCACATAGTGGACCTTGCGTATGCCATCCATACCATAGTAGGTGCAATCTTGGTCTTGCATTTGCCTTTGCTGTTGGTTTCCCCATGGTTGTTGATTCGTCCTTCTGGAGCTGCATTTTGATATCTTTATTGTGGTGGTCTTGCCCACTGCTATTTGATTAGCATGTATTGTTGGTGCTTGATTTTGTTGTTGCTGAATGTAAGGTGGTATTCTGCCTCTATAATTGGGGTTATACTGGCATCTTTCTTTGTCATGATTGTCCTTTTTGTAGAATTCACATGGAACCTTTTGTTGTTGTGGGGGTGGCTTTAAGCTTTGTAGCTAGTCTTTAATCATCTTCTCCAACTTGGAGATTTTGTTTGCTGTCTTTTTTGCTGTGGATTTTTCTTTCAACTTTTGCTTTTTGTCTTTCTTCTTTTTCTTTGAGTATTCCTCATCATCCTCATCATTTTCTGATGAGTCGTCTTCCTCATCTTCAGTATCTTCTTCTACTTCAATATCTGTGTCTGTCTCTGAGTTTGTTTCTAAATCTAAATGGCATTTCTTCTTTGTTTTCTTAGATTTTGATGCTATACCAAGTCTTCTTTCCGCTCTTTACGTAGCTTCCACCATATTGTTAAAATGATTTCTTGGGTGGGCCACTCATCATATGTAACCCTATCACGTGAGTTCAATAGAAGGATATTTTTTATTTCTAAAATTTATAGAAATAAATATACATAAGGGACTATTTAAAATAGTTTTGGATAAAATTTACAAATTTGTATAGAAAAGGGGTACATTTTCTTAATGAAAAATTTACAGATAAGGGATTTTAAATATAGGCCTTGAATGCACATGATATAGAGGTTTTATGCACAGTGACCCCCCCGAGAATGATTTGCTCCTCCAAGGTAGTCCCTACCAGCTACTACAGTTCTCAGCTCCTTATTTAATCCTTTGCAAAAATAGTCTCCCAGTTGCTCCTAGGTAGGTCTTTGATTTGCTGTGAGCCTTCTGTTGAGGTTTCTAAACATCTGTGAATAGTCCTCAACCATGAGGTCTTTTGTTTCATTGCTTTCATCTTTTTCAAAATGTCCTCTAGAGTTTTCTTTTTCCTAAAATGACTTAAGAAAGCAATCTTCAATTCATCATAAGTGTGAAAATGTGCAATACCATAGTGCATAAACCAATTCATTGCTTTACCATTGAACGTCGTAGCAAATTGCTCCTTCTTGGTATCATCTGGAAGTTGTCCAAATCCACTAGTTGTCCACCTTGTCTCAAATTGCCCAACATGGCTGTCAAGGTCTTGACCTTTCTTGCCAGTAAACTTTGAAGCTTTGAGTTCTACATTTTTTGCTGAGCGTGAACTTGAACTTGAACTTTGACAGACTTCTTTTTCTTCTTCTTTGGAGGTGGTGGGAGGGGGTTGAAATTTAGTTGCTTCCTTGCAGTCACAAAGACACTGCTGCAATATTAGTGGCAAGTGTTCTTTGTAGTAATTCCTGTGTTGGAGTGGATAGCATTAATCTTTCTAGCTCAACTTTTGCCTCGTGCACCTCCTGGCTATGTAGGGAATTATTAGAGGAACTTGACCCACTAGGAATATAATCAGGGCATGAAAGATATCCTCTAGATCATCTGTTTGCCTCTAGTCGAGCTCTATTTCTTGTAAAATATGCTATACCAATATGTTAAGGTGACATTTCCTCTCTGAAGCTATCCGACATGGGCTAGTCATTCCATGAAAGGAAAAGGAGAGGTGTGGGATTACAGTAGCTTATCAGGTGGTAGAAATGCGCTACTATCAGTCAAGCTTTTTGTGCTACCTTCACAGTGAAATTGTAATGTCGATGCTATGATCTTCTTTGCCGATCTTGATGTACTGTGCTTGTTTCGGTGTCTTGTTAATGTTGCTATCATATGTCGCTTTTCCAATAGGAGTGCAAATATTAGCTATATTCTGATTGTGGTTGTGTTTATTGAGGGTCTTTCCTTGTGAGTTGCAACTTGAAGCTATGAGCCTTTCTAGATTCAGACGACTACTCCTGCAATTGTTGTTGCTTAATGACAACTATATGGAGACTATTCCAAGTTCGTTTTGGCAGAGTATTTCTTTTCAATACAGATGTGCACGTATTGCTAAAGTAGCACTGTGAAATCATTCTCTACTAGTGTATTCACTAGGATAGAATTTCCTCTTTTTTTTTACAATTGCTACCGTATGCGGTTTATGATGTCATTTGTAATCATTCGTGTATTCGCCAGCTTTTTGTAGACAGGTGTGATCCTATAATGCAGTTGGGAGCTTTGTTGTTTTTGGAGTTGTGATGTGTATGTTTCTCTGTTGTTGTTTCACATTGCAATCGACAGTGTCACTTGTTGTGCTATGAGCAAAAACTAGCAATTATGGGTAGGAACGTTGATAGGATCACCAATAGTGTTCAGATTGTCTTCAAATAAGTGAAAAACACAAACACATCTCCACTCCTGACAACAAGGTGCTAGCAGTCAAAGTATAATCAAAAAGTAATCGGAGGCTTGCATCATTTGAGACTCTGAAAGAGTGCCATGAGACATCAAAGTGGGTTCTAGATAGAATGGGAATCCCATCAACTATCCGAAGACAAGAGGAAGGGAAAACACTGATAGCAGATGGCCATGGAACATTTTGAGTTGAATGGCATCTTGCTGGTGATTTGAAAACCCTCAAGTGCTTGCATGGTTGTGATACAGAGGCAAATGCAATGTTCACATGCCTTTGTTGCACGTGTTCACAATGTAAGCAAAAGGCTAGCTTGCAATGGGAGTGCCATTCTATCTTGTAGTCAAACACAAGCTCCCAATCATGACAAGAAGGATCCAAAGTGGGATCCCATCTTACCCAACCGACTAGAGAGAGTACACATATGTACTTTACACATAGAACTGCACGTACTTGTTGATAAGTTGTTGTATTTGCATCTTGTTTATGCTTGGAATTTAATTCCGCAAGAAGTATCCACATGGTGCATTGCAGAAGCTAAGAAATTGTTGTCAAAGATGGGATTCCATGGAGGACATGTCAAACTTAAGGAGGATAAGAAAATGTCTGGGGCAACACAGAATATTCTTACTAAAGTGTCATGAGTGGAGAGAAGGCAAGGAGATTCCTATCTAACCACAATCTTGACAAAGACAAACATACACTGTCTCAAAGCAGTTTGGGTTGGGAATATTGGAAAGCATTGTGTGAATGCATGCATGACCAACAAGGCTTCTCATCCTCAAGTAGCAACTTTGAGAGCTAAAGTATGGACAAAGGTAGATGCATTGATAAAATTGCTTCGCCAAGTTCAAATCAATGAGATGTATTATGAAAGGTTCTAGATGGCCTGTGAAAGAGTTTAAGCAATTTATGGTGAAAGCATGGGGGGAGTCACAAATTACGCATTACATGGTAATCTTGTCACCATCATAACATTTAGCACTTGCTTTATAAAAGTTTTTGTGCTGAAATGATGCTCGTCATGTTTGAATCATATTCTGTATGCACACGGACCATGGTTTGTACAAAATTGGGGCCCTTTGTCGATTTGGAATACACAAGGCATGGAGAAGTCACACTATAGAGCCAAGGTAGCCTACTTCAAGAACTCAAAGCATGGTGGTGGTGTCACTCATATAGCAATGCATTGCATGAGATGTTCGACTGGTTTTTTAGATGTTTACTAGGTAGGACTTTGAAGTCTTAAAAGGTAAAGGCATCAAAACTTGCAAAAGCAATTCAAATTGTATCAAAGAATAGAAGGCATAGTGCTTGGAAAGCATCCATAGGGAGTCGAGGAGTCACATGTTGGTTGTAAGCTAGAGTGAGAGAAGGGAGTAGATGGGTCCAACCAACAATAGAAGTTATGGTGTAATTGTATATAGTTATGAAATGAATATCTTGCTTATTTTGACCACAATTTGTGTACTCACTCTTGGAGTCCAGGGTCTATGTGAGGTAAGGAGGTTGGGGAAGGTGGGGACAGTGTGAAGGAGAGGGCAGAGAAGGGAGGGGCATGGGGCAGGGCAAGCGGGGTGGGTGGAGTGGTAGTAAGGGTGGGGGGAGGGAGGGGGCGACAATGGAATGGGGGGTTGTTGAAGGCATAGCCTCCACCCACATGGACACTGACCATGGGATAGGTTTAATACACTTTTGGTAAGAGGGAGTTACTTGAACAAGGTGGTGGGATCATTTTGTGTCTATAGGAATAGTTGTAACTATCCCTAACAGCACTCCTTAGTGGCGTGATCCACCACATAATGTTTTTGATTGACTATTACATTTTGAAACTTACTATTGCCTTACAATAGTCGAACTGATGTTGGATGGCTATAAACCTTATATTAGCTCTTGTTGAGAGTTTGAGTTGTTGAGTTGATGTATTCTCTACCAAAACATAATATACAAGAAGCATACTACCTTTTGCAAGATTTCCTCTCTAAGTGAGAGTTTTTTGTGCACCAAGAAACCTTGCTCTACTTCCTCATTCCCTTGAACAGAGGCTAAGGCTTTATTCATAATGAAAATGCTCACTCTCTCAACTTGTGTTCTTTCACCATTTGACCTTCATCCATTTTGATGACAAATATGAGCTTTCCATTGCATTCTATACAACAAAAGAGAGAAATCGTTAGGATAAACATGATATAGGAAATGAACTAAGTGCAATTTTGTAATGGATTTTCTCTTACCATCTTCTCTCCTGCCATAGAATTTGATCATTGGTTGTTGCAGTTCTCAACATCTAAGTAGGCATTGTTGAAAGCATTCTTCTCAAAGGTTTACAAGCCAGATTTCTTTTTACTCTTCCAAGTCATTGTGCCCCTTACACAATGGTACCCTCCAAGCATTTCTCTTGCACGTTGGTTTGTTTCTCTCCGTGCACATCTCATAGACCAAGGTGTGGGTAGGGGCACTATAGACTTCTTATACTTTCCCATAAAAGCAGACTTGAAAATTTTGAAAATAGATGTGTAAGCTTCATGACTTACACCGGCAGTATCACAAGCTGCAAGCATCTCCTTTGTGTCCACAATATCCTTGAAGTCCTTCATCACCTCTTCAACAACTTGCACACATAGGTGCTTGTGTCTTGGGTCCCTTAGTATCCCAATGACATCGCTTGACTTTAATAAACTTGCTAGAGCATATGAACAGTCAATTTCATCCATGTCCATTCTTCCCATCACATCTTCCATGAAGTTCCTAAAGAAGAACACAAGAAAATCTTAGTCATAGATAGTGCAGTACAAGAGTGTCATTTCATTGGAATATTTGATAACCAACCTTGTAGCCTGGACTCTCCTCTTTCTAGCACCACCCATGGGTGCCAATGTATCGATATTATGTAAGTACCTTCTTTTGCTATCCTTCAGTCCCAAAGGTGTTTCTTTTATCTTTTGCACTCGTTCTTCTGCCTTCTCTCATTCCTTCTCTATGGCTCGTTGAAGTTGATTGTATATAGATCTTTCCAATCCTTTTTTTGTTTCAACTAGCTTAAAGAGTGATTCTTGTAATTTTGTTGCTCCAAGTCCAATGCATTTTTCTCCAAGTCCAATGCTTTGGATTTATCATGAAGATCCTACATAGATTTATGCATTGCAACAATGGTGCTATTTCCTAAATGTGCTAGATGCTCTGCTTGGGCTATGCGCATCTTTCTTGCTTGCATAGCCATTGACTAAGCATTTTTTAATGAATTACAGTAACCAAGCAACCCCGTATGTCCATTTCCAACAAGCTAAACTAGCTCATGCATTGTATGAAAAGGAGGGCTCTTTTGGTTGGTAGGATCTAAAGGATACAAGGACCCTTCTACCCAAAGGTCAAGATTCTTATTTCCTTGCGAACGAAGATTGCGGATTTTGGAAGTTCCCCTGAATCCCAAACTACATGTGCTTGCATATTCAGCCTCCAACTCTAAGCAATCCTGGTACTTGTTGTGGAGACATCCTCAAATGGTGCCATGAGTAAAGGATTGTAGAGAAGGAGAAGCTGTGGAGAAGCAAGCTTGAAGGAGCAACACACAGGAAGGGGAAGGGCAAGGAGGAGGAGGGATTGGGGAGGGAGGACCAGCAATTGAAGAGGAGGGATGGAGGGTAAGGGAAGGGGGGAGGACCAGCAGGTGTGGAGGGTGAGGAGGAGTAGGCATAGAGGAGGAGGGAGGGAGGAGGGAGGAGCACGAGGGAGGGGGGGAGGAGCAAGCGTGGAGGAAGAGGGAGGGGGAGGGGAGGAGGAGCGGGCATGGAGGAGGGAGGGAGGGGGAGGGGAGGTGGAGCAGGCGGGGAGGAGGGAGAGAGGGGGAGGGGGAGGGGAAGGAGGAGGGAGGGGGAGGAGGGAGGGAGGAGGGGGAGGGGGAGGGAGGGAGGTGGGGGGGAGGGGGAGGGAGGAAGGGCGGAGAGAGAAGGATGGAGGGAATTGAAAATTCCAATTTTGCATTTTGAATTTTGAATTTTTTGGTTCTGACCTAGGAGTAAGAGTTGTGTAAGAGGTGTAAGAGGTGGGGTCACTTGTGGGCTTAACCCACCTAGGTGAGGGGGGGTTAGCACTTTTTGGGACCTACCTTGGCCCTTTCATTAGGACTAATCCATTCCTTATGAGGCCCTTTTGAGACCCCATTTCTCCCCTAATGATTCTTAGACAACAGAATCTTCATTTAAAAGTTTAAGTTTTTAATAACTTTGATAAATAAAAAACATTTAAATCCATGAATAAACTATATATGTGTGTGCATGTGCATACGTATATGTGCACATACGTATGTATGCACATACATATGTACGTACATATATATATATATATATATATATATATAAAACGTCCATGCATTAGATTAATTTACCATGAGAGTCCTCTAAAATCTCCAAAACTTAATAATGGTGTTCATAAACACCTTTCAAAGTCTCAAAACTCTTAAATCTCCAAGAGTTAATAACAGTGCCAATAAACATCATTCAAAGTTTCAAAAAGCAAAAATAGTATAATCTCAAAGAACTTTATAATGGTGCCGATAAACACCTTGCAATAGCTACAAAGATTTTTTAAGCAAACACCTTCAAATGACGTATCTTGATGGAGGGGGAAAGAGAGGAAATTTTGTCTTTTTTTAATTAAAAGTAAAAATTTTATTTTATTTTATTTTAGTTATTTTGTTTTGTTTTGTTTTACTTTATTTCATTTTGTTTTGTTTTATTTTATTTTGTTTTGTTTTATTTTATTTTATTTTATTTTGTTTTTTTTTATTTTATTTTATTTTATTTTTGTCACTGCCTCCATGGTACCGATCTCTTGGACAAGGGAGGGAGGAAGCAAAGGAGAAGGGAAAAGAGAGAGAGAGAAGGGAGGAGAATGGGAAGAGAGAGGGAGAGAAGGGAGGAGAAAGGGAAGGAAGAGGGAGAGGGGGAAAGGAGCACAAGGCGAGGGAGAGGGAGAGGGAGAGGGAGAGGGGACCACGATGGGAGCAAGAGTAGAAGGAAGAGGGAGAGGAAGAGAGAAAGGGAAGAGTAAAGGAGGGAGTAATAATTTTTTTTAAATAAATTTAATTAGATAGGTGGGTGATGAGGAGGAAGGCAAGAGAATGGAGAGGGAAAGAGAGGAAAGAAGAGGGGGAAGGAATGAAGGTAAGGGAAGAGCAAGGGAAGGAGAGAGAGAGAGAGAGAGAGAGTCGCGCTACCACAGCAGCACATCGACGGCTTTCTTTTGTTTTTTCATCGCTCGCCGCTATCGCACTGCCACAACAGCGTGACTCTCTCTCTCTCGATGTGTGTGTGTGTGTGTGTGTGTGTTATTGCCACACACTATAGAAGAAAGGGAGGGAGGGAGAAGACAAGAAAAAGGGGAGAGAGAGAGAGAGAGGGAGAGAGGGAGGGAGGGAGGGAGAGACGGGGGGAGAAAGATGGAGGGAGAGAAGGGAGGAGAAAGAAGAGGGAGAGGGAGAGGGAGAGGGAGAAGGGAAGGGGAAAGGGAAGGGGAAGGGGAAGGGGTGCACAACACAAGAGAGAGGGAGAGGGAGAGGGAGGCAACACAACACAAGGGAGAGGGAGATGGAGAGAGAGAGGGAGAGAAGAAGGAAGGGAAACATGATGAGAGGGAGGGTGTGATTGAAAAGGGAGAGGGAGAGATGAGAGTCAATATACTTCCCTCAAGGAATTCAAACTTCCCGCTCTAAAATTCAAACTTCCCTCTCCCATTCCCCCCTTTTCCCCCTTCCCCCTTCCCCCATTCCCCATTGCCCAATCCCCCCTTCCCCTCCCCCCCCCCCCTTCCCCCCTTCCCTCCCTCCCCTGCCTCCCTTCCCCCCTTCCCCTTCCCCCCCCATTCCTCCTTCTCTCCCCTTTTTCCCCCCCTTTCCCCTCCCCTACCCCCCCCTTTCCCCCTCACTTTCCCCCCTTCCATATCATAGCGTAAGCCATCTAAAGTCATATCGATCGGCGTAAGCCATCTAAAGTCATATATAGGGTTAGAATTTTCAAATTCCAACTTATTAAAAACTTGTGAATGAAGTTAATTATACTCAAACCAAATTCATAGGCTAATATTTGTAAGTCTACCCCATGCCCTAAATCCTAAACCCTAATCCCTATAGCCTAAACCCAAATTCCTATATCGTAAACACTATTTCCTATAACCTAAACCCTAAAACCTATACCTTAAATCCTAAACCCGATTCCCCCCTTTCCTCCATTCCCCCCTTCCCCCTTCCCCCCCTTCCCCTCCCCCCATTCCCCCTTTCTCCCATTCCCCTCCCCCCCATTCCCCACTCCCCTATTCCCCATTTTCCTCCATTCCCCCCTTTCCCCCATTCCCCCTTCCACTCCCCCCATTCCCCTACCCTTCCCCTCCCACCTTTCTCCTTTTCCCTCCCCCCCCCTTTCGAAACCCTTCTAGTTTAGCTAATATTTCAAACTTGAAATTTGATAAATTAGCCCCAAAATTAACATAACTTCCTTGCATGAAACCCAAATTTAGCCCTCCAAGTACTCAAATCGATCAGCATAAGCCATCTAGAGTCACTGTATGGTTAGAATTTTCAAATTCCAACTTATAGAAAACGTGTGTATAGTATCGTGCCCGTCAAGTATGAGCACATTCGAATGACACACCTCAGATTCTCATAACACGGTGAAAACGACGTTTGTGGCGAGCTTGACCATCCAAAGCATATACAATGGGTATGATAAATTACATGCACCTCAACATAGGTTGGATTCACATGTGTCAATTATCGTGTCCATCAAGTATGAGTGCATTCTTATTACACATCTCAGATAGTTTCTTTTTGCAGTTGTGCATATTACTTGGTGAAAAATGGGGTTTGTGGCAGCATTGACCATCCAAACCATATCCGATGGGCATGATAATTTTTACATGCATCAAAATATGTAGGATTGATGCCTACACATAGTATCATGTCCATCAAGTATGTGTGCACTTGAATAACACATCTCAGATTGTGTTTTTTAGTGGTGGTTGTGCATGAAACTTAGTGAAAAATAGAGTTTGTAGCGAGTTTGACCATCCAAAGCATATCCAATGGGCACGATACTTGGTACAAGACTCAAAAAAGGTGAAATTGACATGATTGCAAGGTATCATGTCCATCTGATATGTGCACACTTGAATGACACACCTCAAATACTATTTTTCAATAGTTGTGCATAATACTTGATGAAAAATTGGATTTGTGCCGGCTTTGACCATGCAAAGCATCTCCGATGGACATGATACTTAGCACGCACCTTAACATACATTGGATTGACATGTGTGCAAAGTATCATGCCTATCGGGTATGAGTGCATTTGAATACACACCTCAAATACTATTCTTTGGTAATTGTGCATAACATTTGATGAAAAATGGGGTTTGTGGCATGTTTGACCATCCAAAGCATATCTGATGGACACGATATTTTTCATGCATCTCTAATTGTATTAGATTAATACGTGTACAAAGCATCATGCCCATCAGATATGAGAGCATTTGAAAAATACACCTCAAATGCTATTTTTTAGCGGTTGTGTATGTGCGTGTACGAATAACACACCTCAAATAATATTTTTTTATGGTTGTGCATAACACGATGGAAAATGGGGTTTGTGGCAGCTTTGACCATCCAAAGCATATACAATGGGTATGATAATTTGTACGTGCATTAACATAGGTTAGATTCATGTGTGTAGAAAGTATCATGCCCATCGGTTATGTGCACATTCGAATGACACACCTCAAATACTATTTTTTGACGGTTGTGCATAACACTTGGTGAAAAATGGAATTTGTGGGGACTTTGACATCAAAAGCATATTCGATGCATATGATACTTTGCACGTGCTTTAACACAGATTTGATTGATGCATGTGCAAAGGATTGTGCCCATCAGTTATGTGCACGATTAAATAACACACCTCAAATACTATTTTTTGGCTTAAGGTTTAGGACATAGGGTATAGGGTTTAGGATTTAAGGTATAGGTTTTACGGTTTAAGTTATAGGAAATAGTGTTTATGGTATAGGAATTTGGCTTTAGGCTATAGGGATCATGGTTTAGGATTTAGGGTATGAGGTAGAGTTACAAATATTAGCCTGTGAATTTGGTTTAAATATAATTAAACTTCATTCACAGGTTTTTAATAAGCTGGAATTTGAAAATCTAACTGTATAGATGACTTTAGATGCTTATGCTGATCGATTTGAGTACTTGGAGGGCTAAATTTGGACCTCATACGATAAAGTTATGTTAATTTTTGGGTGAATTTATCAAGTATAATTAAAGTTCATTCATAGGTTTTTAATAAGTTGGAATTTGAAAATTCTAACCCTATAGATGACTTTAAATGGCTTATGCTGATCGATTTTTGTACTTGGAGGGCTAAATTTGGATCTCATTCGATAAAGTTATGTTAATTTTGGGTGAATTTATCAAATTTCAAGATTGAAATATTAGCCACACTAGTTTGGAGAAGCTCCTAAATTCGTCTTTGGGAAAATATTCACCCTTAAAAATTTATCTTGGGGAGGGAGGGGGGGGGGGAAGGGAAAGGGGGGAAGAGGGGGGGGGGGGAGGGAGGATTGGGCAATGGGCAATGGGAAATGAGGGAAGGGGGGAATGGGGAAAAGGAGGGAATGAATTTTAGAGGGGGAAATTTGAATTCCTTGAGGGAAGTATATTGACTCTCACCTCTCCCTCTCCCTTTTCAATCACACCCTCCCTCTCATCGTTTCCCCTTCCTTCCTCTCTCCCTCTCCCTCTCCATCTCCCTCTCCCTTGCATTGCATTGTACACCCTCTCCCTCTCCCTCTCCCTCTCTCGTGTTGCGCACCCCTTCCCCTTCCCTTTCCCATTCCCTTCTCCCTCTTCCTCTCCCTCTCCCTCTCCCTCTCTTTTCTCCTCCCTTCTCTCCCTCCATCTTTCTCCCCCGGTCTCTCCCTCCCTCCCTCCCTCTCTCTCTCTCTCTCTCTCTCTCTCTCTCTCTCTCTCTCTCCTCTTCCTCATCTCCTCTCTCCCTCCCTTTCTTCTATAGTGTGCGGTGGCGACACACACACAAACCAAGAGAGAGAGAGTCGTGTTGTCACAACAGTGCGATGATAGTGAGCGATGAAATTTTAAAAAATTTTGCCACGGTAGTGTGACTCTCTCTCTCTCTCTCTCTCTCTCTCTCTCTCTCTCTCTCTCTCTCTCTTCCCTTACCTTTATTCCTTCCCCCTCTTCTTTCCTCTCTTTCCCTCTCCATTCTCTTCCCTTCCTCCTCGTCATCCACCTATCTAATTAAATTTATTTGTAAAAAATTATTACTCCCTCCTCTACTCTTCCCTTCCTCTCTCCCTCTCCCTTCCTCTCTCCCTCTTCCTTCTACTCTTGCTCCCATCATGGTCTCCTCCCTTCCTCCCTCTCCCTTGCGTTACGCTCCGTTCCCCCTCTCCCTCTTCCTTCCCTTTCTCCTCTCTTCTCTCCCTCTCTCTTCCCATTCTCCTCCCTTCTCGCCCTCTCTCTTCCCTTCTCCTCTCCTTCCTCTCTCCCTTGTCCAAGAGATCAACAACACAGAGGCGGCGATAAAAATAAATTAAAATAAAATAAAACAAAACAAAACAAATAAAAGTTTTAATTTTTTTTAAAACAAATTTCTCTTTATTTCCCCCTCCACCAAGATACGTCATTTGAAGGCATTTGCTTAAAAAATCTTTGTAACTATTGTAAGGTGTTTATTGGCACCATTATAAAGTTCTTTGAGATTATACCATTTTTGCTTTTTGAAACTCTGAATGGTGTTTATGGAACCGTTATTAACTCTTGGAGATTTTAGAGTTCCAAAACTCTGAAAGGTGTTTATTAACACCGTTATTAAGTCTTGGAGATTTTAGAGGACTCTCATGGTAAATTAATCTAATGCATGGATCTTATATATATATATATATATATATGTATGTATGTATGTACATACATACATGCGTACACACGTGCACACACATACACACACACATATATAGTTTATCCATGGATTAAAATGATTTTTATTTATTAAAGTTATTAATAGGTTAAGAAAAAGTTAAACTTTTAAATGAAGATTCTTTAAAATGAAAAATTATACTAGGATTTCTACAAAAACTTTGAAAGGTGTTTATTGACACCATTATTAAGTCTTGGCGATTTGAGTTCCAAAACTCGAAACTCTAAAAGGTGTCTATTAACACTGTTATTAAGTATTGGATATTTTAGATGGTAAATTAATCTCATACATGGACTTTAACTTACGGGCATGCCCATGCCATGTGGACAGTGCAGTGCACTGGTCCCACCATATGTATCAATGGCCTTTGATCGATAAACCAAGGACATGCATGTTCCATGCATGCAAGTGCAGCATCGTGTGTGACTCCATATCTACCAGATTTTAGAGTTTTTAAATTCTCAAAAGGTGTTTGTTAATACTGTTATGATATCTTGAAGATTTTAGAGGACTCTTATGGTAAATCCATACATACATACATGCATGCATGCATACATATAATTTTTTCATACATTTAAATTGCTTTTATTAATTTAAGAGTGATTAAACTATTATTTTTTATTAAATTATTAATTTAAATTGTTATTAAGTGCAACATTATAGAGAGATATTCTAAAATTTATTACGTGGAAATGACACTGCCAAAAAGTAAACTTTTGATTCTCGAACAACATTTTCATAAAGTAAACTTTTTATTTGGAAAGGAGTTTTAGGAATAGTCCAAATGTAGACATGAGTCCAAAATTAATGAAATAAGTGTTTCAACCAAAGGACACACCTAAATGAGAACATTAGGCATTCGTTAATGGGCTCCAGAAAGCACTAGCACAGTACCAAAATGGCAAACGGAAGACAGTTTTGCAACATCTGTAAATGGAGAAACAACAAGAAGAAAGAAGAGTCCTTACAAAATAGTAGCAGGAAGCGGTTGCAAATGCACACATTCGATCATTGCCCTTGGAGCAAAGAACACGAGATGTGCTGTCATGACGATTGGTGGGAGCATTCGAGACAGTAACATCAGGCCATTCAGGTGATTACCAATCTTGAGTCTTCACAAGCTTTAGCCTGGTGCACCCGAAAGTTCATAGAGTAACAACCCTACCAACACCTCAGGATATGCACACCCAAGAGGCGATGCTCTCTAACCTAAGAAATGGCCTATACAAAGTGAAAGGGGTGTAGAGCTTAGATCAACTAGCTATAAAGAGGGTGACATTAGCTATGTTGGTGTCCTCTAAAATAGAGGAGAAATGGCTTGGGCACATAATGTTAAAGATGTTGTCAATCAAAAGGACCAATGTAACTCCAACGGTTGAACGTAGAGCAGAAGCAATGCACGATCATCCTGATCCAAGAAGTCTGTGGGCTTCAACAAAACACAAGAAAAGGAGAGACAGCCTAAGTGCGGAAGTCATTGCTACAGTGACGATGTTTTTACACAAAAATACGAGAATTTCTCCAAATAAAAAGGACATCCGTTAAAAGAGGATGCGATGCAAGGTGTTTGAGGAGCACATCATACACATGCTAGATATAACACGGGTCAATGGTTCCTAAACTAGCCTAGTGGTGGTTTGTGATTGAGCTTTGAAATAGTTTGCTTGTTTCATTCCTTAAACCAAGCTTGGACTAAATGTGATTTTCCTATGCACAGATTACATAGATTACATCTCAAAGACTCCTTTCCTTCAGATTACATCTCACTCCTTTCCTTCAAGGGGTTGGTTCCACATTACTTTGAGCAGGTCACCTTTTTGAGCTCCTTGAGTGCAAGCTCGGCCCTCCTTGCTCCTTTCCAGAAGGGGTGTGGTTCCTTCCTTCAGGGGCCCAGCCCCTCCCTTCATGTCACTTCCTATTTCCTTGATTTGAGCTCTCTAGTTGCAAGCTTGGCCCTTCTTGCTCCTTTCTTGAAGGGGACTGGCTCCTCCCTTCAGGCTCCTTTTCCTCGCAGTCAGGCTGGTCTTGGACTTCTTCAATTTGAGCTCCTTGTCTTTTGCATTTTTTGCCCAAATGGCAAGTTGAACTACAACATCTACTTTCTCATCTTCGTAGATAGCTGTATCAGGTAGGCACATTTGATCTATCCATGACCTAGGCAATGGAAAATGGCATTCTCTACATGTTGATCTTGCATGCACAACACCCCAAAGAAAAAAACATGCACACAGTCTAGGCCATCGGATCATGCAGTCATCTATGATGGGGGTATGGCAAACCATGCATTTCAAACCCTGGTGCATAGCAGGATAGGCATCTCATTTAACTATTGTGGCTGTCAATACCATAGTCTTGCTCTATACATGATGAAGTGCTCCTTGATTCCTTCCTCCCTCATCCTAAGGTTGTGGATGTTCTCCTTCATATCCTCTACTCTTTGCCCAGTCTGTGCAATAGCTTCATCTACATCTGTTGAGGCTTCTTAAATTGCTCAAAAACATTAACATGGGCCATTTCCAAGACTTCCACTCTAGATTGGAAATCTCTCAAGATGACGAATTGCTTTTCAAAACTATCAAAAGCCACAGCAAGCTCATGCATAACCCTATCATAATCTTGATGCAGAGTCTTGTAGCTCACTCTTTGAACTTCCAACAATGTTTCCAAAAAAAAATCCTCACCATGGCTACTGTAACTTGCTCCATCATGGCTGCTCTCTACATCCTTCCTCACCTGGAGAGCTGCCTCATTGTCTTCTCCACCCCGGCTACTCTCTACCCCATCCTTCCTAGCCTTAAAGCTCTCTCGCAGTCCTTGCATCACATTATGGTTTCTACATTCTCTGTTTTCAGCTCCCTTTATGTTCAATGCATTTTGCATGTTGTAGAGCCGTTTTTGTAAAGGCCCTCATTTTTGTCTCTCTAATCTTCAAGCTCCTTTCATATCATTCCTAGCTCCTTGTCCATGATGTCCCCATCACTTCTCACTTCTTCAAGCCAATCTTAGAGCTCCTTGATGCACTTCTCTACTTATTCTCTTCTATGCCTTTCCATGTTTAACATTTTTGTAGTGGCCTTAGCTTGCTCTTGTGTCTGCAAGGCCCTTGCTTGTGCCTTCTCTACCTTGTCTTATGCACCCTCCCTAAGAATTTTCTCAAGTTGTGCTACCTTTGTTGCATCAATGGCTTTCTCTCTTAGAAAAGTCACCTTCTAAGACATCCTCTTATCATATTGCTAAAAAATCCCTTTGAGGGTAAATTCCATCAGGTGCATTGCAACTCCAGCAAACTGAGCTGACAATTGGGATTTTCCATCCATGCAATTCTTTAGGTTGGTTATCATGCTCTTGGAGATCAACCTTGAGAAAGATACATCATGTCCTTTCAATTGCTCTACTTCTACTTGAACCTATCAGACCTTCACGGTTCCTCTCATATTAGGAAAGAAATGAATGGTCTTCTTCAGCACATCTTGGAGGTCTATTGGTAAGCTAGAAATCTTGAGTCCACAATCTTTACAAATCTGAGCATTGAGGTATACATCTAGAATATCCCATCTCATCCACTGTTGAAGAAGTGTGCTTGGAAATTGCCTCTAAGAATGCCTAGCGCATTTTCAATCACGCTTTCAGTTATGGTAATTGTTTGACCTTGGCAAACTAGTAGCCTCTCCTTCATGTTCACCTCCTGTATCAACCTGGTGAAGTTTTTGAGAGCATCCAAATTGGGCTTTTGAAGAGTGAGAGAGGAGCTCCCTGTGGGGGTTAAAGGTCACTGTGCCTTAACCCCAGTTATGTACAATACTCAAACACATATATAAATGAATGAAAAAGAAGATTAGGGTGGTTCTGCACCCACCAAAACTTGTGTGGCTCTCTGTCCCTCTCTCTCGCTCTCTCTCCCTATTCCGTTCTTGCTTCCGTTGAGAGCACTCTCAACTGGTATCAGAGCCCGAGTGATCTAGCTGAGCGTGTGTGAATGCTAGAAGCTCTGTAGGAGGAAGGAGAAGCTCTGTGGGAAGCTTTGTGGGTGACTTTACTTGCATCCGAGTGTGCAGAGACCTTGGAGGAACCTTTGGAAAAGTCACTTTGGCTTTGCGAAGTGGTTTTGAGAGCCTGTTAAGAGCTTTCAAAGAAAAAGTCGTTTTTTGAGCTTTTCCCTGTTCCGTTCGATGACAGAGACTCCGTATTGACTTGTGGAGGCAACTATTGCTTGCTTTTGGTGTCCACATTACTTCAGGAGCTTGGAAACACCTTCATTCTTGAATCTGGGATCATTTCAGTGGATTTCTGACTCACTGTATCAGTTCCTGCGTTTTTTGCCCGGGTGTTGGAACTCAAGTTTGGAGCAACCATTTGCAAATCTGTCAGTTCCGGTGGACTCAGGAGGTCCTAAAACTTCTATGTTGCTCATCATTCGCACTCCGGTGGAGTTTACAGATAGCTATGTTTCCAAAAACGTTTTTCAATCCGTGTGTTGGACCCAGTGATTGAGACCACGGTTTCCAAAACCGTCTATCCCATTGCGTTCCGGATGCCCAAAAACCCCTACCTATCAGTTCTTGCGTGATTCGGTGGAGGATTTTCAGAGTTATAAATCTCTGTGTATTCGATTTCGTCTCTCTGTTATGCATTTTTCATACTAAGGTTTTGAAACCTTAGATTTATGCCACATGGCAGTGGATAAGTGTTGACTCCCATTTCTCACTCATCGGTTGGGATTTTGGAGTTCTGGCAGAAGAGAGATATTTGCAGATTTTCTTGCTGATTCCGATTATGCAATGGCGCCCATGTTTTGAAGCATCTCAGGTTCTATTTTCAGTAGCGCTCATTACCGTGGGACTATGATTTCGTGAGCATACCTTATGCAGATCACCCTGGTTGCAGTGTACGCTCATTCGTGGTATGCATTGGGTTGCAGTGGATGATTTATAGGCCATTTGGATGCATTGCGGTCCTTGTTGGATGCGCTGATAGGCCCAAATTGCCTTGTGGGATGCTATTTTTTATGGACGCTTTGCACATGGATGCTATTTTAAGCTGAGGGACAGCTTTGACACATTGCAGGTGATGCACTGATAGTGCTATGCTCTCTTGGATGAGACATTATTGATGCATATGCCAGTGGACAGTGTTTATGCTTGAGTTATTTGGCACTTATTGGCATTTTCTTTTGGGCCAGATTTGCTCATATGGATGCATAGTATATGCACATGAGTCAGATGCTTTGAGCTTTGAGTTTTGGTGATATTTCACTCTATTGTGGCATACACATTTGGGTGCACCTGGTATTTGGTGTGATTCTCTCTTGCAAGCACTAGCATTTGGGATTTTGCTTTATTTGCATCATGGCATCCTCTTCCATATCTGAAAAGGAGTTTTTCAGCATTAAAAAGTTTGATGGGACAAACTTTTCTTTGTGGAAAGAACAAATAAGGGATGTGCTTATTCAAAAGAAGTAGATTAAACCCTTGGCAGGGATTGAAGCTAAGCCTGCAAATATGTCTGAGGATGATTGGAATGAGTTGGATGCATTAGCAAAGTCTACTATTAGACTTCATCTTGCAGAGTCAGTTTATTTCACAGTAGTAAATGAGCAGACTACGGAAGATTTGTGGAAGAAACTGTGTGCCACTTATGAGAAGGAAACTGCCTCTAATAAAGTTTACCTCATGAAGAGGTTGTTTGAGCTGCAGATGAAGGAAGGGGTCTCCATTGCTTCTCACTTGAATGAATTCAATATTATTTTCAGCCAGCTTCAGGCTCAGAAAATGAATTTTGATGTGGAGACTAAGGCAATATTTCTCTTATGTTCATTGCCATCATCATGGGATACCTTCCGTACAGCTGTCAGTAACTCTGCACCTGGTGGAGTACTGAAATTTGATGATGTTGTGGGTAGCTTGTTGGCTGAGGAGATTAGACGAAAGTCTATGGATGGCAACAGGCAGGATGCAGCCTTAAATGTGCAAAGGGGCAGATCACAGTTCAGGGGGAAGTCCCAAGAAAGAGGGAAGTCTCGTAGCAAATCCAGGGCACGAAACATTGAGTGTTACCACTGTGGCAAGAAGGGCCATATGAAAAAGGATTGCTACAAGCTGAAAAGAGAGCAAAAGAATAAGAAAAAGAATGCAAATTGGGGTGCAAATCAAAAGGAAGAGAGTCCAAGGGAGGACAAAGGAAAAGTGAAGATCGAGGAGATCAATGCAGTCACACATGATAGTGACAATGATGTTCTCTTCATGTCTAGTTTATCTGCAGAGTTGCTTACCACTTCAGATGATGCATATTCCCAGGATTGGATTTTGGATTCTGGTGCTTCATTCCATGTTACTCCCCATAGGGAATGGTTCTCCACTTATGACAGTGGAAAGACAGGTTGTGTGCATCTTGGAAATGACTATGCATGTGACATAGTGGGAGCAGGTGACATAAAGTTTTCTTTTGCAAATGGGTCTGCATTTGTTTTGAAACATGTGAGACATGTGCCTAAGCTGACCAAGAGTCTTATTTCAGTGGGTCAACTAGATGATGCTGGTTTTCACACCACTTTTGGCTTTCAGAGTTGGAAAATTCAGAAGGGCTCTATGCTTTTGGCTACGGGTGCCAAGTGTGGGACTTTGTATCCCTTACATGTATCAGGGGTATTTGATCATGTTGTTGCAATAACCGAGCAGCCAAGCACTTCTTTGTGGCATTGCAGGTTGGGGCACATGAGCCAGAATGGAATGAAACTCTTATGCCGTTTGGGTTATGTACCGCATTTGAGTTTCTCTTATTTTGAATTTTGTGAGCATTGTCTCTATGGGAAGCAGACTAAATCAGCCCATAAAAGAAGGGAAAAGAAAGAGTTTGAAATGCTTGATTTGGTGCATTCAGACGTATGTGGTCCCATGCCTACACGGTCATTAGCCGGGGCCGAATACTATGTGACATTCATTGATGATGCAACTAGGAAAGTGTGGGCTTATGCTATAGCTCGGAAGAGTGATGTATTCCAGGTATTTCAGAAATGGCTGGCCTTGGTTGAGAATCAGTCAGGTAGAATGCTTAAATGCCTACGGACTGACAATGGTGGAGAGTATCTCTCTCATGACTTTCAGCATTTCTGTGATACACGTGGGATTAAGAGGGAGCTCACATCCCCTCGTACTCCAGAGCAAAATCCAGTTGTAGAAAAGATGAACCGTACCATTCAAGAAAGGTTGCAATGCATGCTTTCCAATGCAAGTCTTTCTAGTGGTTTTTGGGCTGAGGCAATGAAGACTGCAGTGCATGTGATCAATAGATCACCTAGTAAGAGTTTGGATGGTGGTATTCCTGAAGAGGCGTGGAGTGGCAAGAAGCCCTCTTACTCTCATTTGTGTATATTTGGGTGTGAGGCATATGCACATGTGCCAAAAGAGCTTCGAAAGAAGCTAGATCCTAAGTCTAGGAAATGCATCTTTCTAGGTTATGGTGAAAGTGGAGAGATGGGCTATCGTCTCTGGGATCCAGAAGCAAAGAAGATCATACGCAGCCATGATGTGGTCTTCAATGAGAAGAAGATGCATAAGGCACCCATGAGGGATGTGGAAATGAGGAGAATCACTTTCCAGGATGTGAATCCACCTGCATATGTTGATAGACAGCAAGCTGTCCATGCACCAAATGTGCAAGAAATGGTACAACCAAGTACTCCCACAGGTATACAATCAAGGGTAGATGATGGATCATCTATTGGTGGAAATGATGAGCCAAATGTGGCTGATATGCAAGTGGGACAGCAAGCTGAAATGCCCTTGAGAAGATCATCTAGAGTGTCTAGACCGCCTGATAGGTTTGTTCCAGGGGTAGATTATGTGATGCTTACTGATTGCGGGGAGCCTTCTTGCTACAAAGAGGCTATGATGCGTGAGGATCAACGCAAGTGGGAGTATGCTATGCAATCAGAGATGAGTTCACTTATGAAGAATAAGACTTGGGACTTGGTTTCTTTGCCACATGGAAAGAAAGCATTGCCATGTAAATGGGTCTACAAAATGAAGGTCACAGGTGATGATGTGCCTAGGTACAAGGCCCGATTGGTTGCTAAAGGGTTCAAGCAAGAGAAGGGTGTGGACTTTGATGAGATATTCTCTCCGGTTGTGAAGATGACCACACTTAGATGCATGCTTGGACTAGTGGCAGTAGAGGATATGGAGCTTATGCAAATGGATGTCAAGACAGCTTTCTTGCATGGGGATTTGCATGAGGAAATTTACATGGTGCAGCCGGAAGGCTTTGAAGAAAAGGGCAAAGAGCATTTAGTTTGCAAGCTGAAGAAGAGTCTCTATGGTCTTAAGCAAGCGCCTAGAGAATGGTATCAGAAGTTTGATGCTTTCATTCGGTCCCAGGGTTTCAGAAGGAGTGAAATTGATCACTGCCTCTACACTAAAAGGGCTAAGGATAATAGCCTAATAATCCTGGCACTATATGTGGATGATATGCTATTGGCTAGCAAGAATACTTATGAGCTAGATGCATTAAAGGCCAAGTTGCATGAGGCCTTTGATATGAAGGATTTGGGATTTGCAGGTCATATTCTTGGTATGCGCATCACGCGTGATCGGAGTAGGAAACTCCTTTGGCTTTCACAAAAAGAGTATGTTACAAAAGTATTGTAGCGTTTCAATATGGAGGGGGGGAAGGCAGTGAGTACTCCATTGCCTCCATATGTGAAACTGAGTCATACAGATAGTCCCAAATCAGATGAGGAGAGGGCCATGATGGCCAAGGTTCCTTATGCATCAGCGGTTGGGAGTCTTATGTATGCTATGATAGCTACTAGACCAGACATTGCATTTGCAGTGGGAGTTGTTAGTCGGTATATGGCTAATCCAGGAAAGAGGCATTGGGAGGCAGTTAAGTGCATCATGAGGTACATGAAGGGTACCAAGGAGATGTGCATTTGCTTTGGTAAAGGAGACATGCGTGTACTTGGGTACACAGATTCAGACTATGCAGGGCATGTGGATAGTAGGAGATCCACTTCTAGTTATGTGTTCATCTTTGCAGGTGGTGCAGTGTCGTGGATGTCTCGTGCACAGAAGTGCGTGGCTTTGTCTACCACAGAGGCTGAGTATGTTGCAGCCACAGAGGGTTGCAAGGAGGCTATATGGCTTGATCGGCTAGTGGGAGATTTGGGGATTCATACAAGTGTACCGACATTGCATAGTGATTCCATGAGTGCTATTCAGCTAGCACGGAATCCGGTCTTTCATGCAAAGACCAAACACATTGAGGTCAGGTACCATTTCATCAGGGAGGTACTTGAGGACAAGCGCATAGAGCTTGTCAAGGTTCATACAGATGATAACCCTGCAGATATGCTGACGAAGAGTCTACCTAGTCAGCGGTTTGAGTATTGTCATGTATTGATGGGCATTGGATAGTATGCTCACTGGTTGTTCTCCCTTAAAGGCACATTGTCCTTTAAGTGGGAGGTTGTGGGGGTTAAAGGTCACTGTGCCTTAACCCCAGTTATGTACAATACTCAAACACATATATAAATGAATGAAAAAGAAGATTAGGGTGGTTCTGCACCCACCAAAACTTGTGTGGCTCTCTGTCTCTCTCTCTCGCTCTCTCTCCCTCTTCCGTTCTTGCTTCCGTTGAGAGCACTCTCACTCCCATATGTCATGATTTCAAGATCAAGGAAGGATAAGCTCTCATAGTTGCTGTAGAGGGGGAGAAAAGATTGTGTGAGGAGCTATCGGACTGTGCAGGGTCC
Source organism: Dipteris shenzhenensis (assembly GCF_047967505.1). Taxonomy (NCBI): domain Eukaryota; kingdom Viridiplantae; phylum Streptophyta; class Polypodiopsida; order Gleicheniales; family Dipteridaceae; genus Dipteris; species Dipteris shenzhenensis. The sequence continues at coordinate 6,922,652 of NC_141627.1, read as the reverse complement.
ATTACGAGAGGGGATAGAAGCTATAGGAAGAGTGCAAGGGACATAAAAACAGTCAAGAGCAATACAAGATGAAACAATGAAGGAAATGGAACAGCAAAGGCTTGAGTTTGCAGTCCAAGTGCAGGGGCAAAAGAAACGGTCAAGAGGGATAGAATATGAAACAGTTAAGGGAATGGAATAGCGGAGGCTTAAGTCTGTATCCCAATACACTGTCAAGGTGAGAGCCACCATGGTGGTTGGCCCAAATTTTGATTAATTCAAGGCAGCAATACTACCTTGCATGGTGATGAGTGATTACAAGTGGTGGCATTTAAGATTCCTAGCCATGTCTGTGGTGGCAGGTAAAATTCCACCAGGCTGATAGTTAATTACCAGCCCACCACAGTGGACTATAATTACTCACCTTCCAAATATCACCATCGGGCTTACATGCATGATTACTACGAGTGCAGTACATTTCTAGTCACTAGGCTTGCATGCTCAAGAGAGTACTTTTAAATTACACGGCTCAGCGGAACAGAAACTGAACAAAGAATAGACCATAGCAAACTAGAGACGAACAAAAATTTCCTTCAATACCGATGTAGTACAGATGATGGCTCTATCCACCCATGCGCTCCCATAGTGGAGCTTAGATGGTGATCTAGATAGATACTAGGTGAAGAGCTACTAGCTGGAAGATCTTATCTGATACAATGGACTGGGAAGGTTGCCTCTTTATAGCTATGAGGGCGGTAGTCGGATCAACATAGTCGATCAAGCTGACCTAGTCAGTGGATGTGACCAATCAACCTAGTCGATGGAACCGACTAGTTGCCCATGGAATATTCAAGGAATATTCCTTATACCGTCACCTTAGGCCCTAGCAAGAATAAGGGGCTCCCACACAATCACCTTTCTACCATCAACAGTCTCATTGTTGTGATAGACCTCATTTGACATGCAACTCAAGATCCATCCAGTGTCTCGAGCTCACACATGGCATCTCCTCATATGGGGGCCTTACAACTTGAGCATCTTGGACCACTGGTGGTTACCAGGATGGTGGGGCATTGAGCATATCTAACACCCCCCCTCAATGTCCACCTGTATGTGAACTACCTTCTCGACCCAATGCCAAGTCTCTGAAGATGACCCTGAAGCTGATCCTTCCCGAGTGCCTTGGTGAAGATATCTGCTCCATTTTGCTCTGTTGGACAATAGACCAATTCCACTATCCCGGATCACACACATAGTGATACTGAATCTCTATATGTTTTGTGCACGCATGAAACACTGGATTTTTAGCAATGGCCATGCAACTTTGATTGTCGTACCTCAACACAATTGCCTCATCCTCTTGCACCCCCATGTGTCATAAGATCCTCCTCAGCCACACTGCTTCACAAGTAGCAAAACATGCTACCTTGTACTCATCCTCGGTAGAAGACAATGCCACTGTTGGTTATTTCTTACTGATCCAAGAGAAGATACCTAAATCTAAAGAGAAACAATATCTAGCCCAATGTGAGTCACAATGACCAGCCAAGGAAGTGCCTGTACCATAGGTGATGCCATAATCAAGAGTGCCCTTCACATACTTGAGCACCTGCATCCCTACATTCCATGATTCTCCCAGGGCTTGTTGAAGAACCTACTCAAAACATACAATATAGTAGATTGTGTCACGTGTAATAAGGAGATCATCCACATATAGAACAATAATAGCAGATTTTCAACCTTTTCTGTACACATACAAGTTAGCATCTGAGGCACATCTTTGAAGTTTAATTTATGAAAGAATTTGTCTATCCATTGGTATTATGCTCTTGGGACAAGTCCATAGTGAATTACCTCTTCGCTTGATGGTAAAGTGGAAGAGCTCTTCTTTGCCTCCATTGCATGTGGCTGCTCCTGAACACCACATCACAGCTTGCTATGACCTTCTTTGCCTCTCAGTCATACAACTTATAGGCTTTCTTCTCATCATAATAGCCTAAGAAGATACATTTGGTGCTTTTTGGTTGTAGCTTGTTTCTCTCTTTGTCTGGTACATGCACATAGCATTCACACCCAGATGTTCTAAAGTGGAAGATAGATGGCTTCTTACTGCTGTAAGCCTCATGTGGTGTTTTACCTTTGAGTGCCTTTGTATAGCTGTGATTAAGGATGTAAATTGCAGTATTGACAACCTCAGCCCAAAAGTGGTTTGGCATTCCAGCACCTTTCAACATACACCTCCCCATCTCCACGGTGGTCCACATTCAGCATTCAATAATTGAATTTTGCTGAGGCGTATGTGGTGTCATCATTTGTCACTTGATCACTTTGCTCTTGCAAAAATCTCCAAACTCTGTACAAACAAACTCACCACCACCATCTCATCTAATTTTCTTCACTTTTCTAGCTGTTTCATTTCCAACAAGCCGTAGCCATTCTTTCAATTTACAAAAAAACTTGAGCCTTTTTAAGAAGAAAGTACACCCACGTCTTCCTACTATAGTCATCAACAATCAATAAAATATAGAAATATCCCCCCAAGGCCTATGTAGGCATCTTACTGCACAAGTCAACATGCACCAACTCTAGAGGAGCGTTTGCTCTATTCTTGCTTTCTTGTGGGAATGTCTTTCTCTGTTGCTTGCCCATCATGCAAGCTTCACATGGTTCTTTGATTTCTACTACTGTAGGTAAGTGAGCAACCATACCTTGCTTGTGCATCTCCTTCAGCACTGCAAATCCGATGTGGCTGAATCTTTCGTGCCAAAGTCTACTTGTGCCCACTCTAGCGGTGGCTGTAAGAGCACTTAGCTCATACAGGTTGTTCCTCCTTAATCCTGTGCCAACAAGATTGCTAGGACTATCCAAAATTTTCGCTCTTGTCTTCTTGAACCTCACCTCATGGTCAAGGTCAGTTATAGAAGCAACTAATAGCAAATTTCTCTTGATTTGTTGAACATATAGCACATTAGATAGTTTCTTAACATCTCCATTTACAGAAACAAATGAAACTGTACCTATACCCTCAACTGGGCATTTTGCATTATTTCCAACCGTCATGGTGATGGGTTCCTATAGAGGCTGCATGGAACAATATAGATCCTTCGTGCAAGTCATATGATAGGAGGCACCACTATCCAGCACCCACAAATCAGTGGTTGACACTTCTTGAACTGAGGAACACTCTTCCTCAATGGCCAGAAATAGATCCAACTCTACTTCTGCTGTGTTAGATGTCTCTTTCTCCTTATCTGTGTTCTTCAGGGTACCATTCTTTTCATTTTCTTTCTTGACTCGGCAATCTGCAATCACATGGCCCTTCTTCTTGCAGTAGAAGCATTCTCCCTGAAACTTCTTTTTGCCACCCTTCCTCTTTTTGTCACCACTAGTAGAGGACTCATCTTTGGTGGAGGAACCACCTTTGCCTTTCACAGTGGTAGAAACATCCCCCCAAGGCCTATGTAGGCATCTTACCGCACAAGTCAACATGCACCAACTCTAGAGGAGCGTTTGCTCTATTCTTGCTCTCTTGTGGGAATGTCTTTCTCTATTGCTTGCCCATCATGCAAGCTTTACACGGTTCTTTGATTTCTACTACTGTAGGTAAGTGAACAACCATACCTTGCTTCTGCATCTCCTTCAACACTGCAAATCCGACGTGGCTGAATCTTTCGTGCCAAAGTCTACTTGTGCCCACTCTAGCAGTGGCTATAAGAGCACTTAGCTCATACAGATTGTTCCTCCTTACTCCTGTGCCAACAAGATTGCTAGCACTATCCAGAATTTTTGCTCCTGTCTTCTTGAACCTCACCTCATGGTCAAGGTCAGTTATAGAAGCAACTGATAGCAAATTTCTCTTAATTTGTCAAACATACAGCACATTAGATAGTTTCTTAACATCTCCATTTACAGAAACAAATGAAACCGTACCTATACCCTCAACAGGGCATTTTGCATTATTTCCCACTGTCATGGTGATGGGTTCCTATAGAGGCTGCATGGAACAATATAGATCCTTCGTGCAAGTCATATGATAGGAGGCACCACTATCCAGCACCCACAAATCAGTGGTTGATGCTTCTTGAACTGAGGAACACTCTTCCTCAATGGCCAGAAATAGATCCAACTCTGCTTCTGCTATGTTAGCTGTCTCTTTCTCCTTATCTATCTTCTTCAGGGTACCATTCTTTTCATTTGCTTTCTTGACCCGGCAATCTGTAATCACATGGCCCTTCTTCTTGCAGTAGAAGCATTCTCCCTAAAACTTCTTCTTGCCACCCTTCTTCTTTTTGTCACCACTAGTAGAGGACTCACCTTTGGTGGAGGAACCACCTTTGCCTTTCATAGTGGTAGAGAATGCAGCATCCCCATTGCTGCCTCCATCTCGAGCTTTAAGCCTCAATTCCTCCTCCATAAGTAAGGCACAAAACTCCTCAAATGATAATGGTTGGGGTCTCACCTGAGTGTTAAGCACTGTTATCAATCCATCAAACCTTGGTGGACATATCCGAAGACACCATCGAGCTAGCTCTTTGCTAGTCTTTTGTATCCCAGCACCAGCCATCTCGTCATGCAGATTTTTGATTTGGGTTATGAACACCTCCATTGTCTCTCCTTTAACAAACTTCTCAACTACGAGCTGATTCTCTAGGTTCTGGATCCTTGTCTGATTCTGTGTCTCATACTGACTCTTCAATATGTTCCAAGCCACAGTTGCCTTAGATGTATGCTGAATCAAGGTCAAAACAATATCAGTAGTACTTGTAACCAAGGCACACAGAGCATCTGTGTTTCTATGTTTCCAAGCTCATAGAAGGTCAGCATTAGGAGGTGTCATACTCCCCGAATTTGCTGGGTGGAGGGCTCCTTGTGGTTCAAGGTCAGTCCCCAGTACTATCTCTAGAAGCTCATATGAATCCAGAATAGCAGTAATTTTAAACTTCCACTGAGTGTAGTTCGTACCATCTAGCTTGCCTTCAATGAAGGCTGGTGGGCAAGTCCTCAATGCCTGGATTGTTGGTGCAGCAACAGCTGCTGAACTCGAGCCGCTTCCTATTGAGCTGCTTCTTGTTGCCATCACTCCATATATTGCTAAAGCCCTCGCCTCTCCTTTGATCCTTAGAGCCATCTGGGCTCTGATACCATGTTAAATTACACAGCGCAATGGAACAAAAACTGAACAAAGAATAGAGAGTACACAACAAATTGGAGACAAACAAAATTTTCCTTCAATATTGATGTAGTACAGATGATGGCTCCATCCACTCGTGCGCTCCCACAGTGGAGCTTAAATGGCAATCTAGACAAATACTAGGTGAAGAGCTACTAGCTAGAAGATCTGATCTGATCTAATCTGAACCGATCTGATACAATGGACTGGGGAGGTCGCCTCTTTATAGCTATGAGGGCGATAGTTGGATCAACGTAGTCGGTGGAGTCGACCTAGTCAGTGGAGCTGACCAATCAACCTAGTTAGTGGAACCGACTAGTCATCCATGGAATATTTAGGAAATATTCCCTATACCATCACCTCGGGGACTCTCGCCCTCGAACCCACACCACGGGGGCTGCTAGCCCCCTTGGGACCCCCCAGGCCCTAGCAAGAATAAGGGGCTCTCACACAATCACCTTTCTACCATCAACTATCTCATTGATAGACCTCATCTGACATGCAAGTCAAGATCCATCCAGTGTCTCAAGCTTACACATGGCTTCTCCTCATATGGGGGCCTTACAACTTGAGCACCTTAGACCACTGGTAGTTACCAGGAGGGTGGGGCATTGAGCATATCTAACAAGTACTAGAGTGCATGGTAATGAGTGATTAGAGGTGATTAGGCTTCATGATTTACTTTTGTGGTAATTACTGCCTGGTGGTGGTGGCTCTCATCAACCACGTCTATGGCCATCGGACTGATAGTTAATTACTGACCATCGTAGTGGCCTGCAATTACTCACTTGCTAGTTACCACCATTGGGCTTGTGTGCATGATCACTACGAGTGCAATAAATTATCAGTCACCAGGCTTGCATGCTCAATAGAGTACTAGAGTGCATGGTAATGAGTGACTAGAGGTGATTAGAATTCATGATTTACTTTTGTGGTAATTACTGCCCAGTGGTGCTTGCTCTCATCAGCCATGTCTATCGTGGATAAGATTCCATCAGGCTGGTAGTTAATTACTAGCCACTGCAGTGGCCTGCTCACCCACCACCGGGCTTAAGCATGCATGATCACTACAAGTGCAGTAAAAATTATCAATCATTGGGCTTGTATGCTCAATAGAGTACTAGAGTGGCTAGTAATGAGTGATTAGAGGTGATTGAGCTTCATGATTTACTTTTGTGGAAATTACTGCCCGGTGGTGGTGGCTCCCATTAGCCACCACGTCTATTAAGCATACATGATCACTACAAGTGTAGTAAAAGTTACCAGTCACTGAGCTTGCATGCTCAATAGAGTACTAGAGTGCCTTGTAATGAGTGATGCCAACATAGTTCTACAGATATGCATGGTAGAGGAGCAGAATACACAATATAAGTCCTTTGGGTTGCGTGTGTTTTGTTTTGTTTTCGCTGACTCTGATTGAGTATGTGTTGTTGTAGGTTCCTTAGTGGTGAATGTGTTTTGCTTGACTCTGATTGACTACACAGTATGTGAAGTTGCATGTAAGTTTATGATGGCTTCAATGTTTGAACATCATATAGGTGTCCCCCACATTTCACTTTGCTTTAACAAACTTAAAGAAAAAAAGAAAGAAACATGCAATCTTCCAATCCCATGAATTGATGCAATCATTTAAAAAAGAGAGTAAATAAATGTCATGAATCAATACAATTGTATTCAGTAGTGGAAATAATTATGGTGTGATTCTATGGTCGTTTTGATAGGCAAATAACCATATGGGATTTTCCTTTTCTTTAGCTAATTCAATGTTTCAAAAATTAGGTTAAAAAAAGAAAACCCAAAAATGCCAATGAGCCCACAACATGTTTTTGCCCCTATGGGAATTGCCATGAATGGCTCTTTTTTATGGGCATTCTTGTGAATGGCATACTATAGGATGGAAACAATTAGGTAAAAATATCGATAAGGAGTGTTATCATAACAGTAGATAAAAAATATATATTTTCATCTTTTTTTCATATCGGCATCAAACTCTAATAGGTTGAATGTTCTTGAAATAGATGTTATTCATCCTCAACCTAAGAGAGACACTATCCTTGTAGCTGACATACCTCCCTTGAGTGTGCATGTTGTCAGCCCTTCGCTTGTAGGTGGTGTTGCTTCTCTTTTGAGTTGTTTCCCGCCCCCCATTATGAAAGCATCTACAACTAGCAAGCCATGCCTCAAGCGAAAGCTTGGTGAAATCGATTTTGTGGATGATAAGAAACCCAAGTTAGTTGAGGTAAAGGAAGAGTATCCGCTATGTGTAGAGAATGTGAATGTTCTCCCTCTCCATGAGGCCCATAACTGGTGCGGTCCTGAAATTGAGCCAGTGGTGGTGAAAATCCTCCAAGTTTTGGAGATTGATCTAACAATCAAAAATTGTGTGTTTGATGGAATGCTCTTGAATAAGTATGGAACATACATGCTCACCAGTGCAAATTACCAGAGATGCTTGAAAGTTGACCTCGTTGTTGATAGAGTTGGTCTAGGCTTTGGTCTAGGCTTCATAACCCTGCACATAGATGAGCTCTTTTATGGAGAGTTTGTGAAGTTCTTGAACATAGTTAATTGCATAAGAGCAAGTAATTTCTCAGTTTGCTCTAGAAACCCAAGGAGTGATGGAGAGACCATTGACTACAGCATTGCCTTTGACCCTTCGAGTAGGGTGGAGGGGATAGAGCCTTTCAGTGTAGTGCCGAAAATCTATCCCCAGGGCACTATCTGCCAATTCAAAGAAAAATGCAAATATCTCATAAATAAGGGAGAGGGAAATCAGCTAACTTTGGCCACAACTATTATCAAGCTAGGAGCTTCATACAAGTAGTGCGATGAGCTAATCGTGGGAGATGGGTATCTACCTAAGAATCTGATAATAGTAAGATCTATCCCCCCCACAAAATTTCATTGCTTGCTCTTTCTTTCCCCGTTCATCAAAGTATGTGTGCCATAATCGTGGACATCTAAATGGTTTGCAGGCAAATTGCAAATAAACATCGAGCAAGTGTTGAACTCAGGAATAGGATATAGGGACTTTGAAAACCTCTACAATTCCCCCGACCATAAGGAACTACAAAAAGAGGTGTTTGTAATGATGCATCAATTAGGGCAACCATGCTTCTTTGTCACCTTTTCGTGTGCTGAGAGAATGTGGGAGCCTTTGGTCCACACCCTAAAAACAACATACAGCAAAGGGCACTTGGAGGAAATCAGATGCATGAAACAATAGGCACCATGTGGCTAGTCAGAGAGAATCCCACTTTATGTGCAAGATACTACACACACAAACTACAGAATATGATACAGCTACTTCGCAATGACAACTCCATACTTGGTGGCATTGTTGATTACTTCTTCATCACAGAATTCCAAAATAGAGGTAGCCAGCATGAGCATAGGATCTTGTGGGTTGAAGTGGCTCTGAAGTATCATTCAGACAATCAAAATGAGGTAATAGCATTTGTACATGAACACATCACATGCGATAAGGATTTTTTAAATGAAAACTTGAAAGAGATACAAACGCATAAGCACACGAGAACATGCACAAAGGGACACCGAAGGTCTTGTAGGTTCCATTATCCAAAACCTCCATTGCATACAACAATGATACTTAGTCCATTGGAACATATTGAGAGAGACAAATACAAAGGGATTTACCTTCGTATTTGTCAGCAAATAGAAAATATTGACCCAAGAGGAAGCATATCATTCTTGCAATGGTTGGACTCTTTCCATATAAGCATGTAATCATACATCCTCTCATTGAGAGCTTCAATAACAAAGACGACATTATTCTTGAAGCGTGAGCCAAAAGACATCTTCACAAATGCATTCAATAGGAAGATTAGATTCTTGTGGCAATCAAATATGGATATACAGTTCATCATGGACCCGTATGCTGCATCATCTTACTACACATCCTCCATCATGAAAATGGATAGCACAATCATGCAGTCGATGAGAGATACATTGGCCACATGCATACAAGAAAACAATCCCACACAATAGATATTAAGAAAAATGGGGAATGCTTTCCTGCATGCATAGCAAATGAGTGCAAAACTTGCAGCCTTTATCACTTTATCTCTTCCCTTGCACAAGTCCAGTAGAGAGTTCCAATTCATCAACACAAATGAAGCTGGCAAGAGAGCATTCATTCTGAAATGAAAGGAGTAGCTGCAAAACCTCGACAATGACTCCGTCGAGATCTTGTTAGATATCAATGCTCTACTCTCGTGTAACTATGCAGGAACCAGCTAACTCTACTTGTAAGCCCCCCATATGAGGAGAAGGCATTTGAGTAGCTCGATTATCCGGTAGGTCCTGGTTTGGACACCAGATGGGGGCCATGTGTGGCCTGATGGCTGGACGGCTTCAGATAGAGTTGGCACACTACTAACTAGGCTACATGCAAGTGCGGGAAGGCATCCCATGACTAACCGCACCGAGGGTAGACAAAGCATTTCCCGAGGCAGCCCACTCTTGGGCTGCGGGGCCCGTTTGGAGCCCCAGATGATCTCGGATGGCTCTGGGCCGAACGATAAATTGTAGGTCAATTGCTATATTCTGCGCCACGGTTCTAACATGTGGTCGGTGGCCTATTTCGTGACCGACCTCTAGTCGACTGTTTTGGGCTGACTGGGTCGGTCTTTCAATTGGGTCTAACCGACTACGACTGGTGCCTATATAAGAGCAAGCTAACTAGCATTCTGGAGGACCCGCAAAAGACATCCGACCTGTATAGCATTATAAAAATGAAAGAAAGCATGCTAATGGAACTTTGTTCGGGGAACATCGACTAGTTGGACGGCTTGGTTAACAGGGCGGACGGAGTTTTGATGATAGCATCAATGGCTAATGGGAATGAAGTAGTGTGGATATTGTTCCCTTCCAAAGAGATTGGGGCAAGAACCAAACGAAACAACAATGATGCCTATGAAGGAAAACTTGAGCAGCAATGGACACCCATCTTCAGGATTGCAAAGGAAGTTCAAGTAGGCCCATCTAAAACAAGCATACTCACTCGAGAGCAATTCCCCATTCAACCAGTAGCAGTGAGAACAATTCATCGCGCACAAGGCCTCATGTTGGAAAGACTTGCTTTCTCGCCTAGGGGAGTGCATGCACACGGTCTTGCCTACACTGCCTTGTTGTGTGTAAAGGACATTGACAACTTGCACCCATTAGAGCCCATTCAAAATGAAAATTGTCGATGCGGACATTCGTTGCGAAATGTGTAGACTACAAGGGACCGCAGGATGGGTCATAATAGAATCGTCGCAAAGTCAACAAGTTCAAAACAAATAAATATTGATAACATCACTAAACACAAGATCGCTATCAACATACATCTTGGACATCAAAGGAATGAGCAAACTTATGGAATCCAACATTATTTGCCTTCAAGAATCAAGAACAAATGCCGAAAATGAGATTATGCCGCAGGGGTTTAATATCATTAACAATTGCTCTCGCACAGGACAGTGCACCCTTCTACAACATCACTTGCCAATAAATGCGGTTGACAAATATGCAGAACAAGGAATCGAGATAACATGCGTCAGCACAATAATTCTAAATAGAAGCTTCCACATATTCAACATTTATAACCCTCCATCATAAAAATGCAACAGTTTTCCCGCTTGCTTGGAAAAAATGATAATAGGAAAAAGAAGCTCAAAAGCCTCCACAATAGTGTTGGGTGACTTCAATATAGACAAGGGTAAAGCATCACCAGCCTCAACCAACTTGGAAAAAATAATGAACAGCTTGGGAATGCGACTACAATCACATCAACCGACAACAATATACGGCTCGCAACTGGACTACATTTGGGCTGACTTGCCAAAAGAAAATATACTTGTTGGGATCTCCCATGCCTACTAGAAAGACCACTCCCTTCTTTATGCATACATTCAATAGAGCGTGGTACGCTACGGCTACACGAAACGACCGAGAAAATTTAGGCCAGATGATGCAGGCCCTATGGGTTCCCTGTTGTATTTGTTTTGAAAAGCACATACTGCTATAGCTAAAGTGTGAGCCCACACACGGCATAAGGGAGATAAAAACTTTGATAAGCGTACAAAATTCAAACCACAAGACACCACTTGTAGTTTTCCAAGACTGCCGAGTTTTTCAGATCATGCAAATTGCAAGTCTTACCTTTTTTGGAGAATCATCTCGTGGCACAGTTGGCTTTCGCAATTCCAACTCGAGATGACGAAAGGTCGTACTCAATCCAGTAATTTTGCTGCTGGTAGTTTCCTATAATGTTCAAAGAATCGGCACCCGACCTTGCGAAAGCTGCACAAACCACTATGTTCTTTCCCTCCACAAAAGTTGCAAACAAGATACTATCAGCCCCCAGCTCGAGGTCGACTCCGCCTGCAAAGTGGAACTTGATGATTGGCACCTCTGGAAGACTAGTTGCAGTAAGGGGAATCTTGTAACATACATCTGCTCCTGCCTCCTTGGAGGAAAACGGACGCATGTGAGCGGTAGCTTTTAACATAGCCTGGACAAGAGGTCTGTACGCCGAATCCACCAGATAAGTAAAGGCCGTGCCCGAATCAAGCACAGTCCCTCCTACTCCAGAAGCATTAGGTCGGAAGGCGGACGCCGGAATGTTCAAGAGTTGGCTCCCTAGACTGATTCCTTTAAGGTCGAGGTAGTAATATAGTTCTCTCAATGGAGAGAAGGGAGGCACCAGAGGAGTATATGCGAGTTTTGTGGGAGCCTTATAGTCACCGAACTGAATGACCCCGGAAGAATTCAAGTTGGTAATGCGATCGGGAAGGCAGTATGCAAATTTCTTCGAGTAGTCGCTGCCCAGCAGCTGAGAGGTGAAGGAGAATGGACCAGCATTGAGACCCAAGATCCCAGAAGCGGGTACAGGGAACGCCTCTAGATCGATTACGGCACATCCAAAAACAAAGGGCTTTGCGGATTTGCCATTGTCGCCAATGTGAAAAACGTCCACGGACAGGTACCCTGCATCCACGGACCCATCTCCGTATTGCACTTGAAACACGCACGAGTTCGCTGAGGCATTGCCGCAGGTGCCTCGAAGGAAGCCCAAGCTCTGCGAGCAGAGGGGGGACCTGCAGGTTACTCGCTCATAGGAAGAGGAGTGGTGGAAGCGGAAAAGGGGAGCGCCGTAGTCGGCACAGACTTGGCAAGGAGCGCACTGGGTCCAAGAGAGCTCGCTACCGGTGTCGAGGATGAAGAGGAGTTCCTGGGGGGGGTGACCGACGAGGGCGGAGAGGTAGAAGTCACCGGTGAGGTCGTTGAGGTAGGAGAAGCGGCCGGAGAGGTGGGAAGGGACGGGGTGGCGAAGGCGCTGCTGGTTTAAGCGGTGTTGGAGGGCGAGACCGGAGGTGAGGAAGTGGTGGAGGGGGAGGGGGGGGAAGGAAGGGGGCAGGAGGGAGGGGCTACGAAGGGGGGAGCGGGGGGCATCACGATGGAGGACGGGGAAGCGGAAGGCGACGATGGGGAGCAGGCAAAGCGAGAGCAACAAGACGAGCAGCAGCTCCTGAGCCATGGCTGCGCCCAATCCCATCATCATCTTCTTCTATATCTATCTATATATCTATAAACAAGACCCACGTTACCCCGTCCGGACGATCTGACCCGTCCGATCCACTCAACGGACGTTCACGATTATTTGAATCCTCATGACCAATGTAGATGCTTGCCGTCTTTCTTACAGGCGTCAAATGTCGATGGGTGGCATTCCGTGTGCGTTCCCTCCCCAAAAGTAACACACACACTAGAAAAAAAGCACTAGAAAGACTCACAAAACGTGCATGTCTTCATCATCGCTTGACCACGGATTTCAAGCCTTCCCTTTCATGCTACCTCAGATTTCCATAGTCCATTGTTTTTGGACGGTGAAGCCCTCAGGCAAGGCCTCATGGTCAAGCCATCATTTTTCTCCTCCATAATTCTCACGCAAATGCCCAAATGTGTTTCTTTTGAAAAAGAGGCAAAGATAGTCTGGCCATAAATAACACTTTCAACTTTATTGAAGCCTTGATCCATATTGAATATCTTAGGCAAAGCAACCAACCATTGAGTTGCATGTGCATTTCTTAGATCTATAATTTGTGTGGCATAGATTATGTTTATGTTGGTGCATGGCACGAGACAAATACGTGTGTACTGCTAATAACCTTGAAATTGTTAGTGATCAAGGTACCCATTCCTTAACGATTTGAACTGGTATTTAGTCTTAAATTTGTGGTCATAAATCGAAAGAGCGCTTTTGACTACCCAATCAAAAGAATAAGATAGCAGAAGCAAAAATAAGTAAATAGCAAGTCTGTGGGCATATCAAACCACCAGATTTGTGATACACTATTGGACACCAAGATGGTGGAAGCAAACCACCAGATTTGTGATACACTATTGGACACCAAGATGGTGAAAGCAAAAGGAGTGATCGGGAGCATGTTATGACAGCCATCTTTGTGCGAAATCATATTCCTTCAATTGTACCTTCTAGTAAGATATCAATCATAGCTTGGACAGGGCAAACTCCTGTATCACATTTTTGAACTTTTGGTTGCATTGCTTTTATTCATGTACCAAAAGAGATACGGAAAAAGCTAGATCCTCCTTGCTTGAAGGTCATATTCATTGGATATTCTCCTAATTCTAAAGGGTTATAAGTTCTATGATCCCTCTTCTAAGAAGGTGATAATCAGTCATGATGCCATATTCAATGAGACTTAGTTAATGGGAGGGACATGGTCTACCAAGGATGCAAAGGATAGTGAGTCCTTGCTTACTACCTTTCCTTTTGTGTTTGATAATGATTCTACTTTTGATGTCATTACTACTCCTTCATCTGACATCATCACTACTACTCCATCTGTAGAGCAATGTGTTGACAATCTTGATTTGCATCCTGCACACACACAAGCTTCTGATGATAGTGTTGATATTTATGTTGATCTGCCTATTGATTTTGAACATGGTTCTCCTCATGATTGTGTTGATGACTTTGACATCATTGATCATGCAATGGTTGCTCTAAAGACCCTACTATTTAAATAATGCATAAGCTATCTCTTTTGCGCAAAAGGGTCAATGGCAAGAGGCCATGGAAGCTGAATATGATTCTTTAATCTCTAAAGGTACATGGGTTCTTGCTGAACTACCTCTTGGTCGTACTCCTCTCAAATGTAAGTGGGTTTATAAAACCAAAACGAAAGTTGATGGTACTTTTGACAAGTTCAAAGCTCTCGTCTGATTGCAAAACGATACTCACAAATTGCAGGAGTTGATTATACATTTTCACCCATTGTTTGTAGTACAAGCATTCAGGCACTCTTGGCTTTTGCTACTCAATTTGATTTGGAGATTCATCAAATGGATGTGAAAACTCTTTTTCTTAATGGAGATCTTAAAGAGGAGATTTATATGGGGCAACCAGAAGGGTTCATACTTCCTGGTTAGGGCCATCTTGCTTGTCGCCTTCATCATGCTCTCTATCATCAAAAACAAGCTTCCTATTCTTGGTACATGAAAATTGATCAGTTTCTCACATCTCAAGGTTTCAACTCTTGTTTCTCTGACCCCAACTTATATGTCAAATTTGATGGTGTTATTTTTGTCATCCTTGGTCTTTATGTGGATGACACCATACTTGTTTCCAACAATCTCGGTTTCCTGCAACATGTCAAGAAAAATTTATCCTCAGCATTTGATATGGTTGATCTTGGTGACATTCATTCATGTCTTGGTATTCAAGTTCAATAATATCATCACAAGGGAATTATGCTACTTCGACAAACAAAATTCATTCAAGATGCACTTTAAAAGTTTGGCTTGATAAATGCTCACTTTGTGACCACTCCTTGTCTTGTGAGCTCTACCTCGATCGACTCATGATGTTGTGTCTTCACATCAAACCTATACCAATCTTGTTGGTTGCCTACAGTTTGTCGGGTTGAACACGCGACTAGATATTCTTTTTACTGCCAATTTTCTAGGTAAATATTTGGCTGCTCCCTCAATGCAACATTGGTCTGTAGCAAAACATGTTCTAAAGTATTTGAAAGGCACTGCCGACTTTAGATTAGCTTATCGACATCATCCAGAATCATCTTTTGTAACGTCTCTTAACCTTTTGGAATATACAGATGCAAACTGGGCAAGCTCTCACTTCTCTATGCGGTAGATACAAGTGGTAATTGTTTCTTTATCAATGGTTGCTTGGTCTCTTGGGCAAATAAGAAGCAGCGTTGTGTTACCATTTCTACCACAAAATCTGACTATGTAGCAGCCTCCCTAGCAGCTCGAGAATTGGTTTGGCTACGCCAATTGCTTACAGATATTGAACATCCTCTTTCAGTACTCCTCTCAGATGTGATAATCAAAGTCCCATTAGTCTGGCTAAAGACTATGTTTAGCATAGCATATTCCTGTTCATTATCGTTATATGTTAGACAAGAAGTGAAGAAAGGGATGATGATGATTGAACCCACTTCTCAGATGCTTGCAGACATTCTCACTAAAGGACTTGGTGAGGCACGCTTCACAATGCTAAGATCATAACTTGGAGTTCTTGCAGCCTCTCTCTTCCCAGATTAACACACCTATGGTTGACTTTCAACATTTGTATGTAGATGCATTTCTGCATTGCATGCAATTTATGATCAACATTACATACTTGTAAATAATTGTACAAATGCATCACTTTAACTCAATGATCACCTTGTATACTTGTAAATAATTGTATAAATGCATCACTTTAACTCTATGATCAACTTGTATACTTGTATATAAGAGCTCAGGTTTTTCCCTTGTGCTCCCCAAGGGTTTTTTTCATTCGTAGCTAGAGACCTTTGTTTGAGTGGGGGTGTTAGAGCTATATATAGCTTGCTCTAACTTGAACTAGGTCTCACCTATATATGTGTAACTTGTGATAAATATTAATCAATCTTTGGGAGTCTATTTGGTGTGTCTATCATCTCTTCTTCTCTCTCAACATATTGAGCCAATAGTATGTCCCCCCTTCAATACAAAAATCAAAAAACAATTAATTACTTCTTCCCATCCCCCTCGAAAAGTAACTTGGTTACCTAAGTCAAAAGCAGCAACCCCCCCCCCCTTGAACTAAAAATTAACGTACGTTAATCGAAAAAATTAAAGCCTCGATTGCGTGCTTTTGCGTACCTACTAAGCCTTTGCCTTCATTCTCTCCCTCCCTCCTCTCTCTCTCTCTCTCTCTCTCTCTCTCTCTCTCTCTCTCTCTCTCTCTCTCTCTCTCTCTCTCTCTCTCTCTCTCTCTCTCTCTCTCTCTCTATATATATATATATATATATATATATATATATATATGCCCCCCTCTTTCTCCTTCCCTCTCTCGATGTCTCGTCCCTATTAGAGCCTCTCCCCACTCGTTTTCTCCATCCCCTTCCCCTGCCTTCACTTGCACTGAGCCCCCTTCTTGGTTACCCTCCCTTTCTCTCTTCCTCTCTCTTTGCAACTCACCACCTATCTCTCCCATCCCCTTGCTAGGCCTCTCCCTTCTCCGAGCCTTCCGCTTCCTTGCAAACCTTTCCCCTACCTTGCCTAGTGCCTCCTCTCCCCTCTACCTATGACCTTTTCCCAACCTTGCCCTCCCCCCCTGCTCGAAACTTCCCATTGCCATCCGTTTCAACCTGCCCAAAACTTCCCATTGCGATTTGCTTCCCCATTCCCGAAACTTCCCATTGTTGTCTGCTTCCCCCTGCCTAGAACCTCCCATTGCCGTCCACTTCCCCCTTCTCTCAACCTTCATGGGGTAGGCCTCTTTAGTTTTGACGTTAGTTTAGTTTACATTAGGTACAATAGGCGAGTCCATTAGTTTATGTTAGTTCGATTGCTTTGTTTAGCTTAGTGCACTTAGCCTAACATGAATTAATGTGAAATTTCAAGTTGTAGATTGATTTTTTTTTGTGGCATGTGATTTTTAAATTCAAAAAGAAGAAGAAGATTTGGTAGTGTGGTCATAGAACTTGTAGATTGTGAGTTGCAAATTTTAGAAGAAATGTTTCCCATTATTAAGATAAGTGGTAGTCATACACCCTTCCAACTAATTCATGGTCTTGAGGTAGTGGTACCTACAAAGTTTATAATTCCAATTCTTCACATAGCTATTATCTAGTAGTTGGTTAGTTTTTCTTTTCTTTTTTTTTAAAGTTGGTACCTACAAAGTCTATAATTACAATTCTTCACATAGCTATTATCCAGTAGTTGGATAGTTGTCCCTAAAAGACTAGTGAGGACTATCTTTTCTTTGTCCTTTCACATTATATGTACTCCCTCATACTCTGTGTAACATTTTCTTCCTATGCTAACTTCTTTTAGGCATTCTAATTTTATCAACAAAAGTGGCACATCTCAAAATTTATGTAGTAAACTATATTAAAACCCAAACCCAAATTTGAAGCGATATATGTCCATGGTATTGCAAATTTTACAAATTTACATTATTATGAATATTAAAAATTAAACGCTTGATGGGTTAAAGATATCACAAACATGTATGCAAATTTTTGGACTTGTGATAAGTCCAATTTCAAAATTTACCCAAAGAAAAGTCCAAAATTGATGAATTTTGTGTTAGATATCAATGCTCCACTCTCGTGTAACTACACGGGAACTAGCTAACTCTACTTGTAAGCCTCCTATATGAGGAGAAGGCATTTGAGTAGCTCAGTTATCTGGTAGGTCCTAGTTTGGACACCAGATGGGGGCCATGTGTGGCCTAATGGCTGGACGGATTCAGATAGAGTTGGCACACTGCCAATTAGGCTACATGCAAGTGCGGGAAGGCATCCCCTGACTAACTACACTGAGGGTAGATCGAGCATTTCCCGGGGCAGCCCATTCTTGGGTTGCGGGGCCCGTTTAGAGTCCCAAATGATCCCAGATGGCTCTGGGCCGAATGGTGACTATAGGTTAGTTGCTCTATTTTGTGCCACGGTTCTAATGTGTGGTCGGTGGCCTATTTTGGGACCGACCTCCAATCGGCCGTTTTGGGCTGACTGGGTCGGTCTCCTAATTGGCTCTAGCTGACTACGACTGGTGGCTATATAAGAGCAAGCCCGTGAAGCCCATTATCATCACAAGCTACAGCAACCCTGATTCCTTAGCATCCAGCCTCCGTCCTCTATTGTTTCCAGCATGCCATTGAAGCTTCTCACACAGGAGCACACGGCTAGGAGGCAGCGCCATTTATTGTATCAATTTTACAGTAACCAAATTTTTTATTCTCCATACTATCTGCTTTTCTCTCTTGCATACGAGATCCTATTATCTGTTGAGCATAGACGTTGTATTATTTTCTTACATGGTATCAGAGCTTGGGCTCTAGCAAGAAGATTTGGTAGTGTGTTTCTGTTTCCGAGCAGATTGTGAGAGATGGCCCAGCCCACAAGACTGCGAATCCCACCGTTCGGCGAAAGTGGAAATTTGGACGGCACTAACTATCCACTCTAGAAGTTGAAGATCAAGACCATCCTAAGCGCATACGAGCTTTGGGATATTGCTACTGGGGTGGACGTGAATCCAACCAATGTAGGACAACATATAGTACCAACTGCGGATGAGATTCTTGCATGGATTTCTATTTGGGGATTGAAGTTTGGCAAGAGCCAAAACAAATCTTCATCTCACAGCTGAAGTATGCTGGAGAGATACTTAAGGCATTTGGCATGGCTGAGTGCAAGACAGTTGGCACCCCTATGGAGGTTGACGTGAAGCTCTCAAATGAGGATTCATCACCACTGGTGGACGAAGCGAAGTACAGAAGGCTTGTGGGTAGTTTGATTTACTTGTGCAACACACGACCGACATCAGCTTTGCGATTGGTGTACTAAGTAGGTTTTCCAATAAGCCCCGAGAGAACCATTGGGAGGGCAGGGATGCGGGTGCTGAAATACATCAAAGGCACACTTGATTATGGCATCACCTATACTAAGGGCAACATCTTAGCCGGATTCTGTGACTCAGATTGGGCAGGAGACGTGGACAGCAGAGATTAGTGATAGTTTACTGTTTCTCACTTGGATCTGGAGTTGTGTCATGGGTCAGCAAGAAGCAACCTATAGTTGCTCTTTCTTCTACCGAGGCTGAGTACAAATCAGCATGTTTTGCTTCTTATGAGGCACTGTGGTTGAGGAGGATTTTAGGGGACATGGGTGCAGTGCAGAACAAGCCTATGTAGTTATCATGTGACAATCAGAGTTGCATGGCAATTGCAAAGAACCCTGTGTTCCACGCTCGCACAAAACACATTGAGATTCAATATCACTTTGTACACGAGCTCATCATGGATGGAGAGGTCGACTTGGTGTACTGTCTGATTATAGAAAATGCTGCGGACATCTTCATGAAGGCTCTTGGAAGAGACTTGCTGGAGAGGCATCTTCATCGACTTGGCATTGGGACGAAAAAGTAAGTTCACTTGCAGGTGGACATTGAGGGGGGGTGTTAGATATCAATGCTCGACTCTCGTGTAACTACGCGGGAACCAGCTAACTCTACTTGTAAGCCCCCCATATGAGGAAAAGGCATTTGAGTAGCTCGATTATCCGGTAGGTCCTGGTTTGGACACCAGATGGGGGCCATGTGTGGCTGATGGCTAGACGGCTTCAGATAGAGTTGGCACACTGCCAACTAGGCTACATGCAAGTGCGGGAAGGCATCCCATGACTAACCGCATTGAGGGTAAATGGAGCATTTCTCGGGGCAGCCCACTCTCGAGTTGCGGGGCCCGTTTGGAGCCCCAAATGATCCAGGATGGCTCTGGGCCCCGAATGGTGACCATAGGTCAGTTACTCTATTCTGTGCCATGGTTCTAATGTGTGGTCAGTCGCCTATTTCGGGACTGACCTCCAGTCAGCCGTTTTGGGCCGACTAGGTCGATCTCCCAATTTGGTCTAACCGACTATGACTAGTGGCTATATAAGAGCAAGCCCGTGAAGCCCATTATCATCATTGGCTACATCAACCCTGATTCCTTAGCATCCAGCCTCCGTCCTCTACTGTTTCCAGCACGCCATCGAAGCTTCTCACACAGGAGCACACGGCTGGGAGGCAGCGCCATCTATTGTATCAGTTTTACAGTAATCAAATTTTTTATTCTCCATACTATCTGCTTTTCTCTCTTGCATACGAGATCCTATTATCTATTGAGCACAGACGTTGTATTGTTTTCTTACATTTTTTACTTCTATGATTTTAAAGCTATCTTTCAAGACAAAAGTTTCTTGAAATAACCAAGTATTTACTAAGATTAGCTAAATACTTGCTATGAATAACACTATAATCAACCTATCTTTCAAAACAAAGATTTTACTTGCTATGAATAATGCTATGATTAAGTCATCATTCAAAATAAAGAAATATTGGCCATGAAAGCATACTTTCTATGATTTATCAAATACTTAAGGATCCTTGATTCCACATAGTAATTATGTCTCTTAAAACATCAAGATGATTTGTTCTCCTGTAGAGGAGGTGTGCATTTATATACATCTTTTTGGTGTAAAATAAACCCTTTGAGTGCATACTTTTTTAGCCACATTTGGACTCAGACATGTTTTAAACCACTTTATGCTGAAAGGGGGGAGAACGGTGGAGGGAGAATTTGGTGGATGGACGAAGGGAGGGAAGGATGGAGCGGAGGAGAGGGAGGGAGGGAAGGAGGTGAGGGGAGAGGAAGAGAGCAAAGGAGGGAGAGGGGGGAAACATAGCAGGAGGGAGGGAGGCACAGATGAAGCCACTCTATGGGGAGTAGAGGAGAAGGAAGTAGGAAGGGGGGAGAAGGAGGAGAGGGAGGAGGAGGGAGGGAGGGGCAAAAGGAGAAAGTACAGAGGGAGAGAGGAAATAGGAGGAAGGGAATAAGCCTTGGGGATTCACCTCGTAGAATATTAGTATACCACATGCATTACAAAGAAGATGTTTTTAAATTTAACATTAAGAAGACATTTATGAGGATCAATCAATGCAACAACAAGAGGGGTTTTTAATTGCAATTTGAAAGAAAATATGTTAGTTGTTGATAAGTAAAGAGGGGTGGTTTTATTACGAGAGAAATTTTGGGTGGGAAAAAATAAATATGCCATGAATGCACGTGATAGATGTTAGAATCCAAGAGCATGTGCCTAGCGTGCCCCCCGCCAAGACCGCTAGCACCTCACGGAAGTGCACAACCTTCATGGCCACTACGGAGGCTCTGGCATGTGTGTATGGCAGGTCCCCACCCCTGCCATAAGGCACCCTTGCCTAGCCAGCCCTCCAACCTCCACAAAAGGCAAGCTTGGGGGAATTGAAGATAGGAGGGGTAACTTGGACTATTTATGTCCCTTCATCTTCCACACACCTTTGTATGTGGGATAATTCAACCCTTTCTCCTTCTTCTTATCCCCTTTGTCCATGAGAGATTTGCACCTCCAACACCCCCCTCCAATCGATCATGGAGAGAGGTGGCCGGGGATCAGACCCGGGCTCTGATACCATGTAAGAAAATAGTACGCAGCAGAAGATAACAACAAAACGCAAGTACACGATGGAAAGCTGGAGAGAATACAAAAAATTCTGATATACCAAACTGCTGATACAACTGATGGTTGGCTGTCCACCCGTGCGCTCTACAGACAGAGCTTCGATGGTGATCTAGACAGATGCTGGACGGAGGACTATGAGCGTGAAGAACTGGTGATCTGATGATAGGGGGTGGCCACTTATATAGTGTAAGTGGTTGACGGTCGGCCCTGTAATAGGCAGTCGGCCTAATAGACAGTCGGCCTGGAAGACCACCGACCCTTCAGAAAACATGCCGTCGGGCAGATGAAGGATCGCGCATAGGTCATACCGTCGGGCCTGGGGCTACCGGCAGCCCCCGGACCCTGCCGCTGGGGGCTTTGCCCCCAGACCCCACCGGGGGCCTGCGCCCCCCGGACCCCCTGCTATCGGGGGGGCTATCGCCCCCCCGAACCCCCCCTTTGTGCAGACGGGTATCTACTCTTGGCTCCTAAGCCGTCTCATAACCATCTGGTCTACTCTAAGACCCCTTCCAGTGTCTAAACTGGGGATCCCTCCCAATATCTGATACCCATCATGGCTTCTCCTCATATGGGGGCCTTACAACATTGGGTACACAGAATATTGGTGGGTTACATGAGAGGTGGACATTTGAGCTAACTCTAACACCCCCCCTCAATGTTCACCCGAAGATGAACTACGTGTTCGGACCAATGCCGAGTCGATGTAGATGCCGCAACAATAAATCACTCCCAAGAGCCTTCGTGAAGATGTCTGCGCAATTGTCCTCTGTGGGACAATACTCCAGCTCTATAACTCCATCCTCGATGAGCTCTCGTACGTAGTGATACTGGATCTCTATGTGCTTTGTACGAGCATGGAACACAGGATTCTTTGCAATGGCCATGCAACTCTGATTGTCGCATTTTAGAACCGTCGCATCTTCGATTGGAACTCCTATGTCTTGCAAGATCCTCCTTAGCCAAACTGCTTCACAAGCAGCAATGCATGCTGCCTTGTACTCAGCTTCCGTCGAAGATAGTGCCACTGTTGGTTGCTTCTTGCTAATCCAAGAGAACACTCCTGAACCAAGTGAGAAACAATATCCAGAAACTGACTTTCTAGAATCACAATCTCCCGCCCAATCTGAGTCACAGTAACCCGCCAAGGTCTTCCCTGCTCTGTAGGTAATGCCATACTCTAGTGTACCTTTCATGTACTTTAGCACACGCATCCCTGCTTTCCAATGGTTCTCTCGAGGTTGATTTGAGAACCTACTAAGTACACCAACTGCAAAGCTGATATCAGGTCTAGTGTTGCACAGAAAAATGAGACTCCCCACAAGTTTCCTATACTCCTTGATGTCGACAAGTGGTGATGCATCCTCCACTGAGAGCTTACCATTCACCTCCATGGGAGAGACCACGTCCTTACACTCGGTCATACCGAATGCCTTCAAGATCTCGCGAGCATATCTCTGCTGAGAGATGAAAATCCTGCCAGGTTTTTGCCAAACCTCAATGCCGAGGCAAAAGTGCATGAGCCCCAAATCTGTCATCTCAAACTCGGAACTCAACGACTCCCTCAACTGTTGCAGCATCTTCTCATGATCTCCTGTGATGATCAAGTCATCCACGTAAAGGACTATTACCACATACTTGCCATCCTGCTTACAAACATACAGGTTAGCATCAGAAGCACTTTAAATTTGAGAAACCAATAGATATGAGAAAGCTATCAATCCGTTGGTACCATGCCCTTGGGGCCTGTTTCAGCCCGTACAATGCCTTCTTTAGTCTGCAAACCTTGTTCTCTGAATTGGGCACCTCAAATCCTGGTGGCTGGAACACATATACCTCCTCCTTGAGATGTCCATTCAAGAACGCAGATTTCACGTCCATTTGAAACACCGGCCACTGCTTATGAGCAGCCAAGGCAAGTACCACCTGAATAGTTGTCATCCTTGCTGCAAAGCCTTCAACTTGAGAGTATCCTTGTGCAACAAGCCTAGCCTTGTACTTTTCCAAAGATCCATCAGATTTGTACTTGGCCTTCCATACCCATTTGGTACCAATGATCTTCCTTTTTTCTGGACGATCAACCAAGTCCCAAGTCTGATTCTTCATGATGCTGTCATACTCCTCTTGCATGGCAGCTTTCCAATTTGGATCGTCCATTGCCTCATCCAAATTCATAGGCTCTTGAACTTTCATAATCTCAGCCATCAAGGCCATATTGACTATGTGTTCAGAGGCCCTTTTCTGCTCCTCTATCCTCTTTGATCGTCGAAGTCCATCTGCAGATGACTCCGCCAAGTCTGGAACTGGATTCTTCTCATCAAAGAGCTGCCTTGCCCACTTTGGAAGTGGCTTACCTTCTGGAGCCAAGGCATGTTGTGGTGTTGGTGGAGTCTGTTCCTCGAAGTACTCCTCCTCATTCTGCAACTCTGCTTTAGATACGGGCACAAGGTGAGTTACTTTTACGGCTGATGATAAAGTGGAAGGGCATACCTCCTCCTCCACTGTATGTGGCTGTTCCCAAAACACCACATCACGACTGACCACGATCTTCTTTGCCTCTGGATCATATAGCCGGTACGCCTTTGACTCCTGGCTATAGCCCATGAAGATACACTTTCTGCTCTTTGGATCTAATTTCTTTCTGGTGCTATCTGGAACATGAACAAAGCACTCACATCCAAATGTTCTGAAATGAGAAGCGGAAGGCTTTTTACCTGAGTAAGCCTCCAAAGGTGTTTTGCCCATCAAGGCCTTTGTGAAGCTTCGATTGAGGATGTAGACTGCTGTATTGACTGCCTCAGCCCAAAAAGACTTAGGCAATCCTTTACCTAGTGCCATGCATCGTGCCATCTCCATGGCAGTACGATTGCGACGCTCTACAACACCATTTTGTTGCGGAGTATGTGCAGTCGTGAGTTGGCGCTTAATGCCATTCTCGTGCAAGTATGTGTCGAACTCTTTTGACAGAAACTCTCCTCCTCGATCCGTGCGAAGCTTCTTTACCTTCAGCCCGCTTTCGTTTTCCACCATCTTTTGCCACTGTTTGAATTTTCCAAGAGCTTCAGCCTTATCTCGTAAAAAATACACCCACATGTATCTACTGTAGTCGTCGACGATAAGCATATAGTAGTTACATCCCCCCAAAGCTTGAGTCGGAGCTTTCCCACTGAGATCAGCATGAACCAATTCTAGAGGAGCCTTTGCCCGATAGCCGCTCTCATGTGGAAAAGCCTTCCTTTGTTGCTTGCCCATCATACAAGCTTCACAAGGTTCCTGCACCTTTGAGAGTGCAGGCAAGTGTGCAACCATCCCTGTTTTCTGCATTTCCAAAAGAATAGGATAACTAAGATGACCAAATCTTTCATGCCATACCTTACTGATGCCCACTCCTGAAGAGACTGTTAGTGCCGTCAGCTCGTAGAGATTGTTCTTCCTTACTGCCTTGCCGACCACCTTGCCCGCTGCATTAAGGATTTCTGCTCCGGTCCTCTTGAAACGCACCTCCAAGTTGCGATCAGTTATCGCAGCAACCGAAAGCAAGTTCTTCTTTAGCTGAGGAACTAGTAATACATCAGAAAGCTCTTTAGTTTCACCCTCTTGAATGGAAAGAGAGATAGTACCTGTACCTTCCACAGGGCATTTTGCATTATTACCGACCGTCACGTTCATGGGCTCTTGTAGAGGCTTGAAAGAGCTATACCAGTCCTTCTTTCTGGTCATGTGACGGGACGCTCCACTATCAAGGATCCACGAATCATTCGTTGTTGAAACTTCTGTTGAGGAGCATATTTCTTCAATTGCAACCCATAGCTCCAACTCAGTTTCAACTGTGTTGGCAGATTCCTTGCCTTTCGAAGAAGACTGTGTAGTGCCATTCTTTTCGTCCTGCTGCTTCTTTCTGCAATCCTTGATCATGTGACCGCTTTTGTTGCAGTAGTGGCACTTACCTGAAAACTTCTTCTTCTTACCATTCTTCTTCTCTCCACCCTTCCCTTTGGATGTGGTTGAGAATGCTGCATCACTTCCGCCATCGCGGGTCTTCATTCGCATCTCCTCCTCTAAGAGCATCGCGCTAAACTCTTCAAAAGTGAGGGGTGGATTTCTTACCTGCGTGTTGAGTGTCGTGACCAACGCATCGTACTTTTGTGGAAGGATCCGAATGCACCTTCTGGCCAACTCTTCGCTGGTCTTTGTAATCCCAACCGCCGCCATCTGATCACGTAGATTCTTGATCCGTGTGATGAATGTCTCAGCTGATTCTCCATCAGAGCACCTCTCTGCAGCAAGCATATTCTCCAGATTTTGAATTCTGGTCTGGTTCCGCATTTCATATTGACCTTTCAATATGTTCCAAGCCTCACTTGCCTTGTCTGTATGCTGAATCAGAGTCAAAATAGAATCACTTGAACTGGTAACAAGAGCGCAGAGTGCATCTGCGTTCCTTCGTTTCCATGCCCGAAGAAGATCTGCATTCGGTGGCGTTATGACGTTGGGGTTGTTTGGATTCGATGATCCAACCGGTTCTGGATCCAATCCCAGAACAGTATCCAGAAGCTCATATGAATCCAAGATCGCGCTGATCTTGAATTTCCACAAAGTATAATTCGTCCCATCGAGCTTGCCTTCATTGAAGGCAGGTGGACGAATTCGCAACGGGGTTGGTGCAGCCATCACTCCTAGTAGCCTTTGCTAACAAAGCTCGTTGAACTTGCAATAAAGTCGTTACTCAGATAGCCTGAGCTCTGATACCATGTTAGAATCCAAGAGCATGTGCCTAGCGTGCCCCCCGCCAAGACCGCTAGCACCTCACGGAAGTGCACAACCTTCATGGCCACTACGGAGGCTCTGGCATGTGTGTATGGCAGGTCCCCACCCCTGCCATAAGGCACCCTTGCCTAGCCAGCCCTCCAACCTCCATAAAAGGCAAGCTTGGGGGAATTGAAGATAGGAGGGGTAACTTGGACTATTTATGTCCCTTCATCTTCCACACACCTTTGTATGTGGGATAATTCAACCCTTTCTCCTTCTTCTTATCCCCTTTGTCCATGAGAGATTTGCACCTCCAACAATAGATGGGGTTTCTCAGTAGCACACCCCTGAGGAGGAGGTGAGATAATTGAGAGGAGAGGGTTTAGCATGAAGGGGGGGAGGGTGGAGGCGAATGAGTAGAGGGAGAAGTAGAATGAGGAGGAGCCTATGAGGAGAATGAGGAGGCAGAGAAAGGATACGTGGATCAAGTTTAGCTTTAGGATTTTTAGTGAAACTTTTTAGGTTTCTTCAAGAAAGGCTATAAGTAGCACAATCACTCACTCCACATTTCATTCCACCATTTGTGCTAGTTCACCTTGCATCTCAAGCTGTTGCTTATATTGGCAAAATTTTTAGAATGCTACAACAACAGGTAAATTGTGTTACTTTAAATTTCTTTTTTTTGCATTTTTGGAAAACTTTCAAGATTAAAAAATTCAGCTCTCTCTCAACCTATTGCTTAAGTAATAGGTTGAGTCTTTCCCCCACCATTTTCTTGAGCAATAATTTGGGTCCTTTTCCGACATGTTTCTTGAGAAATAAGTTGTTGTGTATTCTCCTACTTGTTGCTTGAGCAATAGGCTAGGTCTTTCCCCCACCTATTGTTAAGTCTTTCTGCCATCAGCTACTTGAGCAAGAGGTTGAGTCTTTTCCCCCTTTGTTTCTTGATCAATTTGTTGGGTCTTTTCCCCACTTATTTTCCAAGGTGGGAAAAAGCTCAAGTTATTTAAAAAGGTAAATTGTCTACAAACCGGGGTGTAGAAAAAACCTTTAAAAGGTCGGATTTCTTTTGAACCTCTTGTGCACGTAATACCTTACAAAGGCAATTTCTAAATGAAAATATATAAATATGACCATAAATATATAATTTTATCGATAAAGAAATATCGAATACTATTATATAAGAATCAACGTGTGCTTGGGTGTAGCCAATTGCAGAACCATTTTCGGGGCTAGTTTGGGGCCGTGACGCGATGCGCCCTTGCATGAAATTTTGAATTTTGTGCAGACCCACGCTCTTGTCGAAAAATTTACCGACGTCATGATGTTGCACTGGTGTAATAATGAGACACAATCAATTTATTATGAACACCACAGAGCTCAACACACGGCAACTCTGCACTACATTGTGCAACTCTGCACTACCTTCATGCAACACAGCTCTATAGCCTGACCACTTATCATCGCACAGCCTTTTGCCGCAGCAGCTTTGTCACCACCTGTCACTGGGCACTGCGCCCATGCAGATAGTTAAAAGTCAAGGTTGTCTTGGAGAGACCACTGCACTGGTTCTTGGCATAATAATGAGATGCAATCTATCATTCTGAACACCGCTACAACGCAGTCTCTAGCCTGACCACCTATCACATTGCACAACCTTTTGCCACATCTTTGCCACCTGCCACTAGGCAGTGTACCCATGCATATCATAGGATGCATTGGAGAGACTATTGCGCTGGTTTTTGGCATAATAATGAGATGCAATCTATCATTCTGAGCATCAGCTCAGTGCAATCTCTAGCCTAACAACCTATCATCGCCCAGAATTCAAGGTTGTCTTAGAGCGACCATCACACTGGCTCTTGGGAATAGCTCCTTACCTATTTTTATGTATTACAGGAGGAGGTCTATGATGACCAGCGTGCTAGCAAACAAAAGGAGATCTATGATAGCCACCATTCTAGTTCTTAGAGTTATATATTTGTGTACCAAGGAAAATGTATTTCCTTGTGCAACCAAGCAAAATGCAATTGATGATCGGTCCTTGAGGGGTCCCCTTTAGGGGCAAGGGCCATATCGACATGCCATATCTATCTAGTGGCATCTTGGATATTGTATAATGCATGTCGATATGGCCCTTGCCCCTAGAGGCGACCCCTCAATGGCCATATCGTCAATTGCATTTTTTGAAAGTTTAATTGTATTTTTCTAGATGTATCTCCATGCAACCACAACAATGGGTCGTTGGAGCTATTTTAGTCCTAAACTAAAGAAATTGTAGTGCTACTTTACTAGTATTTTAGTCCTTGTTGCAGTAAATATAAATGAGAGCAAAAGTATTATGAGCCATCGCAGTGACTGGAGGCCCAGGGGTGCCATCCAGATAATCAGCTACAAATCATCGAGTGAAAATTGAGTAAAAGATATCAAAATGTACATCTACATCCAATAACAGGTTATATAAAAAGTAAGAACTTGTACTAAAGTATTCAAATATAAAAGTTAACAATAGTGCATACTAAGAGCCTCAAATTGATCAAAAAGAGATTACATAAATGTAATAAAACTTAGCAATTGCTAAGAGCCTTAGAGGCCAAAAGATTACATCCAGCCATTGCTGAGTGGTTATGAGCCTTGTCTAAGCAAGAGGGAATTTGTACAACTCAGTATTTCTGCTAGCCTAGCTTGTTGCATTAAAATTTTTCAAGGAGCCAAAGGATGAAACGATGGAGAGGCCTAAGACCATGCACATTGCCAGGACTCAGATTATGCCCCCCCCAACAAGTCAAGACTACTTTATTGTGAAAATATTGAGGGCTTCGTTGATGTCTAGGGGGAACCCATACATCATAGCCATAAAGAGGTTAGAGGTGAGCATGTCATCTAAGGTGGTGACATGCAGATATGTGGGGAATCAGCTGTGGGAATGAAGGGTCTCCACTAGTGCCAACATTTGTACTCCAGGTGAGTGCAACACAATCACCTTATATGAGAAGGCAGATAACATCGGGATCATAGTGCATCGAGGGGGGGTGGTAGTAGACATGGTGAAGATGAGTGGGTGAACAGCAGGTGAGCAGGGTGTAAAGAAGAGGGAGAGAGATAGGAGACTCAAGTTCAGCTTTCTTCACAACACACAAAAGAGAGAGGACACCAGGTTGGAGGGTGAAGCCTTTCTTCACTTTTGCACACAACAACTATACAATAGAAGAGGGAAATACCCTATATGTCAAAACCTAGAATACGTGGTTCATATGTGAACCCAAACCAAAACATACGTGGTAGTCTAACTACACCACGAGTACAACTAACATAGACGGTGACATAAATGATAGTCATCCAGGAGATATGTCGGGGATAGAGCTTGATATCTCAACACTCCCCCTCAAGCTCAAATCCATCTCACGTACACCAAGCAAGCTCCTAAATCTGCGAAGCTTCTCGGTACCCAATGCCTTCGTAAAGATATCAGCCACCTGCTCCTCAGTGCTGACATAGACAAGATCAATCTCACCAGCTAGAACCTTCTCTCTCACAAAGTGATAATGCACCTCAATGTGCTTCGTTCTAGCATGATAAACTGGGTTATTAGCAAGCATGATGCTGCTAATGTTGTCACAATGAATGACAACTGCTGCATGAACTGACTGTCCCATATCTGCAAGTAGCTTCCGTAACCAAGCTACCTCACATGCAGCCATTGCTGCACCCCTGTACTCAGCCTCTGTGCTCGACAAGGCAACTGTTGGCTGCTTCTTGCTGCTCCAACTGATGGCACCACTCCCAAGGGAAAACATAAAACCACTAGTAGATCTCCTGTCTGAGACACTACCAGCCCAGTCAGCATCTGTGTATCCATGTACCTGTAATGCACAGCCAGCTTCATAAAACAGTCCATAATGCAATGTGGACTTCACATACCGCAGTATGCGCCTAGCCGCATCCAAATGTGGCTTCCTCGGTGCCTGCATAAACTGACTCACCAGCCCCACAGCATAGCTCAAATCTGGTCTGGTTATAGTCATGTAAATCAAGCTACCTACTATGCGCCTGTACATAGTAATATCTTCAAGAAGCTCACCTGTTTCTGCATTGAGCTTCACATTCTGCTCCAATGGAACAGAAATAGGCTTACAGCCTGTCATCCCATATTTGGACAGCATGTCCAAACCGTATTGCCTTTGCAACAGCCATATCCCACTCGGGGATCTAATAACCTCAATGCCCAAGAAGTAACGCAGCTCTCCCAAATCCTTCATCTCAAATTTTTGCTTCAACAGCAGCTTCACTTCATTAATGTCTGCATCACTATCACCTGTAATAATCAAGTCATCAACATAGATGACTATAAGCACAATCCCTCTGTTTGTCCTTTTCACATAAAGTGAAAAATCTGAATTGGAAATCTGAAATCCAATAGTGACAAGATATTGCCCTATCTTGTCTGACCATGCCCTCGGCGCCTGTTTTAAGCCATACAAGGCTTTGCGCAACCTGCATACAAAATCGGGGTGTGCATTATCCTCATAACCTTCTGGCTGCATCATATAAACCTCTTCTTGCAAGTCACCATGCAAGAAGGCATTTTTCACATCCATCTGATGCAAAGACCATCCCTTTGCAGCAGCCATAGCAATTACTGCTCTCACGGTTGCCATCCTTGCAACTGGGCTGAAAGTTTCCTCATAGTCAATTCCATATGTCTGTGCAAAACCTTTGGCAACCAATCTTGCCTTGTACCTGCTAACAGACCCATCAGCATTGTGCTTTACTTTGTAAACCCACTTGCAGCCAATAGCCTTCTTATCATGAGGCAAAGGCATCAAATCCCAAGTGTGGTTTGCATCCAAGGCAGCCATCTCTTCATCCATAGCTGCTTCCCAATTTTTATGCCCTGCTGCATCCTCAAAACATGTGGGCTCTGGCTCTTGTAGAACCTTGACCATATAAGCATAGTGATGTGCTGTATACCCATCATATCTCAGCCTGTCAACTGGATACTTAATACGAGTGGACCTCCGTACAACTGGATCAGTTGCAGGAGTCTTTAAATCATGCCTGCTTTTCCTTGCACCAGGTGTAACAACAGAAGGAATTCCAAGTTCCTCATCAAGGCTCATTTCAGAGCCGCTTGACTCTCCATCAACATGAGAGCTACCAGCAGACACATCAAACACTGGAGCATGGTCCACTTTTTCTTTTCCCTTATGTGATACCTGCACAACACTATCAGGGCTGCCATGTGACGATTCACTAGATCTCAATCTCCCTGTCCATGCATTAGATCCACTAGTAGAGGACTCTCTGGGTCCACTCAAGGCTTGAGATTGCTGCTCTGCATTTATTGCAGCATTCCCATTTCCTGCATCTGCATCTCCTACCATAACAGTTGGTGCATACCAGCTGCTCATTTCATCAAAAACAACATCTCTGCTCACTTGCATTTTGCGGGTGGAAGGGTTATAACAGCGATACCCTTTCTGATGCTGAGCATATCCAATAAAGATGCATTTTTCTGCCTTTGGATCCAGCTTTGTTCTCTTCTCATCAGGAACATGAACATAAGCTATGCAACCAAATACCTTCAAGTGAGAAATATCTGGTTTTTGGCCTGTATACATTTCTTCAGGCGTCATGCCATGGACAGCTGCAGTGGGGGTTCTGTTCATAATATAAACAGCAGTTGCTACTGCTTCAGCCCAAAAATAATCAGGCATGTTTTTCTCATTTAGGATCGCCCGTCCTACTTCTGCAATATGCCTGTTCTTCCTTTCTGCAACCCCATTCTGCTGAGGGGTAGACCTGCATGAGTACTTCCTTTGAATTCCCTGTTCTTTCAGATATTCACAAAATTCTTCTGAAAAGTACTCTCCCCCTCCATCAGATCTTAGCACTTTAATATGCACACCTTTCTCTTTTTCAATCATGGCCTTGAAAGCCTTGAAGTGGCTGAACACTTCACTTTTGTGCTTCATAAAATAAATCCACACCTTCCTAGTTAGTCATCAATAAACGTCACATAATAATGGCATCCACCAATAGAAGCAGCTTTGGTTGTCCAAACATCTGAATGGATCACTTCCAAAGGTCTTTTGCTCACCTTAGCATTTTTGGGAAATGCATGTCTGGCCTGCTTACCCATTTGGCATGCTTCACATACCTTTTGCATTCCCTCAACTCTGAATTTAGGCAAACCTGCAACAATGTTTTTCGTTTGCATAGATTTCAGCCTTTGTATATTCACATGCCCAATGCGCTTGTGCCATATCTCAATATCTGCAATGACACCTCTCCCATGCGCAAACATAGCAGCTTTCACCTCAGGCATATCAACATCCAAGGTGAACATTCTTCCATTTTTGTTGCCTTTCGCAACCAAGCGGCATTTATTTTTCAGGTCTTCAACGAAGCATCCATCAGGATTAAATCTAACCTGCAGACCTTGCTCAACCATCTGGCCAACTGAAACCAGGTTCTTAGTGATTTTTGGAACATGAAGTACATCTGCCAAGTACTTTGTTTTGCCATCCTGCATAGCCAATGGCACTTTACCAACCTGCGTAATTGGGTGCGCAGTATCATCACCTGTTTCAACATAACCTGGCTTATCCAAATTTTTGACATCATGAAACCACTCACCATGACTGGTCATGTGGTTAGAGGCACCTGAATCAACATACCAAACATCATTGCAAGCTGCAGCATCTCCTGACATGGAGTTAACCATATGCTGCATCACAAAAAGGTGCTCATTTCTGTCGTCACCATGCCCACTTGATGATGCATAGTTGCTTTGCTGCAACTTTCCACTTTTGATGTCATTCTGCTTTTTATAGCATGTATTCTCCTTGTGTCCAGGCTTTCCACAATAATAGCATTCTGTGCTGCTATTTACTTGCTGGTTCCTTTGCCATGAACCACGGCCTCTTTGGCTCCCCCTGCCTCTAGAACTACCACGTCCTCCTCCATAGGACTGGTTTTCCTGTTGTTGCTGTTGGTTCTGATTTCCTGCACGGCCTCCAGAACGGCCTCTTCCTCTACCCCTGCCTCTACCTGTATTCGAGTAGAAAGCAGTCTCTTGAGAAGTTGAGGTGGCTGAACCACCATTCCTTTGCTCTTCACTCAGCAAGAGAGCAATAAGTTCCTGAAAATCAGGAAATGTTTCACGGACTCCAATGGATGTCCGAAATTGTGCATAATCTTTCCCAAGACCATTCAAGGTCACGGACACTAAGTCCTCATCATCAACAGGTGCTCCAATGGAGGCAAGAGAATCTGCAAGGCCTTTCACCTTCAAGGAATACTCATTTATATTCAGATTTTTCCTTTGCACATTGTGCAACTCCTGCTTTAGCTGCATCTTCCGTGCTTTGGTATTTGTGCTATACAGCTTCACCAATGTATCCCATGCTTCCTTAGGCGTCTCTAGATCCTGTATATGCACAATCATAGAATCTGAAATGCTAACAGATAGCCAATACAAGCATTTTCTGGCTTTTTCATGCCATTCCTTAAAGGCCTTCAATTCAGCAGGAGTGGGAGCAGTACCCAAAACTGGTTCTGCAGTTTCACCACTGATGTAATCCCAAACTCCCTTTCCCATAAGGAAGTTTGTCATCCTGAACTTCCATGCTTGGAAGTTGTTCTTGTCAAGCTTCTCACTGACAATGGTAGACAGATTCTCAGACATTTTACAAATCACGAATTGCAACAGCAACCTGTAAACACAGCAAATGCCTCACAAGGGCAAATAGCAAAACTTCTGCGAAAAGCCTCACAGGGGCAGATCTGCAACACTGACGAAAGTGGTATTTCACCACACAGTCACTTCCTAGTGACGATTTTGCATCAACAGGCAACAGGCATGAATCTGCAACTCCCAATATCTCTGCACACAGGCATACGACGCAGTTTCTGTGGCACCTTTCCACCGACTGGCCGCACGCAGTGGTCGCACAGCAAATACAGGGCCTTTTTCTGAGTGCCTGCGAAAAACTTCCGCCCTCAAAACGGGCCCCGAAACGGCCTCAAATCAAAAAAATAAAGTCATCAAGGGCTTCGCCCTCGCCCGCAGCATATACTGCGCTCTCGCCGCACCGCGAAGGGCCTCTCAATCTGAAGCAGTGCACTCCTGCACTTCTGGCTGTGCTACCTGCAAAGATTTGCTCCCAAACTCGAAGTAGGAAAGCAACACTAGTCCTCTTACCAGGACACCACAAACTTGGCTTTCTTTCTTGAGCTCCTTACCACGAACAAGGCTCTGATACCATGTAAAGAAAGAGGGAGAGAGATAGGAGACTCAAGTTCAGCTTTCTTCACAACACACAAAAGAGAGAGGACACCAGGTTGGAGGGTGAAGCCTTTCTTCAGTTTTGCACACAACAACTATACAATAGAAGAGGGAAATACCCTATATGTCAAAACCTAGAATACATGGTTCATATGTGAACCCAAACCAAAACATACGTGGTAGTCTAACTACACCACGAGTACAACTAACATAGACGGTGACATAAATGATAGTCATCCAGGAGATATGTCGGGGATAGAGCTTGATATCTCAACACAGGGGAGTAGATGAGTGACGAGAGTTGGAGGAGGGAGCGTGGAGAAAAGTAGAGCAACGGTGGAAAAGAGCTGGAGGAGGGGTGCGGAGCAAAGTAGAAGAGCAGGGGTGAATGACAGCAACATAGTAAAATGCCAAATGCCATGGATCTTATATATTATAAAGTTCAAGCCATCATGGTTGTTGGAGCCCAAGGTTAGATCCATATTAATTGCAAGCAACGCGGGGTAGAATCTTAGGTGCTACACCAGACGGGCTGGTAATCATGAAGCAGACGCCCGATGGTGGGTGAGCAGGCCACTGCTATGGCTGGTACTTTGTTAAATTACACGACACAGCGGAACAGAAACTGAACAAAGAATAGAGAGTACACAACAAACTAGAGAGGAACAAATATTTCCTTCAATACTGATGTAGTACAGATGATGGCTCCATCCACCCATGTGCTCCCATGGTGGAGCTTAGATGGTGATCTAGACAGATACTATGTGAAGAGCTAGTAGCTAGAAGATCTGATCTTATCTGAACTGATCTGGGAAGGTTGCCTCTTTATAGCTATGAGGGCAGTATTCATATCAACATAGTCGGTGGAGCCGACCAGTCCACCTAGTGGGTGGAGCCGACCAGTCAACCTAGTTGGTGGAACCGACCAGTTGTCCATGGAATATTCAAGGAATATTCCCTATACCATCGCCTCGGTGGCTTTGGCCCCCGAACCCCCACTAGGGGGGCTGTTGGCCCCCCTGGGACCCCCCAGCTGGGGGCCAGTTGGCCCCCAGACCCTAGCAAGAGCAAGGGGCTCCCACACAATCACCTTTCTACCATCAACAGTCTCATTGTTGTGATAGACCTCATTTGACATGCAAGTCAAGATCCATTTAGTGTCTTGGGCTCACACATGGCTTCTCCTCATATGGGAGCCTTACAACTTGAGCACCTTGGACCACTGGTGGTTACCAAGAGGGTGGGGCATTGAGCATATCTAACACCCCCCTCAATGTCCACCCATAGGTGAACTACCTTCTCGGCCCATGTCGAGTCTCTGAAGATGACCCTAAAGCTGATCCTTTTCGAGTGCCTTGGTGAACATATCTGCTCCATTTTGCTCTGTTGGAGAATAGACCAATTCCACTATCCCGTCCTCGATCAAATCACACACATAGTGATACTGAATCTCTATTTGTTTTGTGTGCACATGAAACACTAGACTTTTAGCAATGGCCATGCAACTTTGATTGTCGCACCTCAGCACAGTTGCCTCATCCTCTTGCACTCCCATGTGCCATAAGATCCTCCTCAGCCACACTACTTCACAAGCAGTAAAACATGCTGCCTTATACTTAGCCTTGGTAGAAGACAATGCCACTGTTGGTTGTTTCTTACTGATCCAAGAGAAGATACCTGAACCTAAAGAGAAACAATATCCAGACAGTGATTTCCTAGAATCAACTTCTCCAGCCCAATCTAAGTGACAATGATCAGCCAAGGAAGTGCCCGTACCATAGGTGATGCCATAATCAAGAGTGCCCTTCACATACTTGAGCACCTGCATCCCTGCATTCCAATGATTCTCTCAGGGCTTATTGGAGAACTTGCTCAAAATGCCAACAACAAAAATGATGTCCAGTCTGGCGTTGCACAGATAGATGAGCCTGTCGACCAACTTCATGTACCTCCTGATGTCTGCTCGTGGTGAGGCATCCTCCATAGATAGCCTCGCATTTACCTCCATAGGTGTAGCTATCTCCTTGCACTCAGACATACCAAATGCCTTCAAGATCTCCCTTGCATATTTTTGCTGAGAGATGAAGATCTTGTCTGGTTCTTGCCAGACTTCAATCCCCAAATAGTAGTGCATCAAGCCTAAGTCTGTCATCTCAAACTCCATGCTCGAGCCTAAGTCTGTCATCAAGCCTAAGTCTGTGTGATCTCAAACTCTGTGCTCAACACCTTTCTAGTTTGTTGGATCATGTCTTCATAGTCACTTGTAATAAGGAGATTATCCACATATAGAACAATAATAGCAGATTTTCCACCTTTCCCGTACACATACAAGTTAGCATTTGAGGCACATCTTTTGAAGTGTAATTTATGAAAGAATTTGTCTATCCATTGGTACCATATGCTCTTAGGGCCTGCTTTAGCTCGTATAGAGCCTTCTTCAACTTACATACCTTGTTCTCAGAATGGGGGGCCTCAAACCCAAGTGGCTAAGCCACGTACACCTCCTCCTTGAGGTCACCATTCAAGAATGTTGATTTAAAATCCATTTGATAAACTGGCCACTTTTTATGAGTAGCGACCGATAGTACTATTGAATAGTGGTCATTCTAGCAGTCCGGAGCGAAAGATTCCTAAAAATCAAACCCTTCAACCTGTGAAAATCCTTGTGCAACCAATCTAGCTTTGTACTTTTTCAAAGTCCCATCAGCCTTGTACTTTACCTTCCAAACCCACCTGGTGCCAATAATGTTTTTGTTAGGTGGTCAATCTACCAACTTCCATGTTTCATTCTTCATGATGCTATCATATTCTACTTGCATAGCATTTTTCCAATCTCGGTTTGCAAGTGCTTCCTCCAAACTCACAGGCTCCTTTAATTCTACAATAATCTCAGCCATCAAGGCCATATTGACTATGTGAGCAGAAGCCCTCCTTTGCTCCTCGATTCTCTGAGACCGCCGCCTTGGTCCATCTGCATGCTGCTCAATAGACAAGGCATCTAGTTATCATGGTCGTAGAGCTGCCTTACCCATTGCGGCAATGGCTTTTCCAGTGGTGTAACAAAAGGTTGGTGACTTATACCTTCATCATCTGATATTTCCTCCTCCTTTATAGCTCTTGGGATAGGTCCATAGTGAATTACCTCTTCGCTTGATGATAAGTGGAAGAGCTCTTCTCTACCTCCACTACATGTGGTTGCTCCTTGAACACCACATCGTAGCTCGCTATGATCTTCTTTGCCTCTCAGTCATACAACTTATAGGCTTTCTTCTCATCACAATAGCCTAAGAAGATACATTTGGTGCTTTTTGGTTGTAGCTTGTTTCTCTCTTTGTCTGGTACATGTGCATAGCATTCACACCCAAACGTTCTAAAGTGGGAGACAGATGGCTTCTTACCATTGTAAGCCTCATGTGGTGTTTTACCTTTGAGTGCCTTTGTATAGCTATGAAGTATGTAAACTGTAATATTGACAACCTCAGCCCAAAAATGGTTTGGCAGTCTAGCACCTTTCAACATACACCTCCCCATCTCCACAGTGGTCCCCATCTCTGATACCATGTTAAATTACATGGTGCAACGGAACAGAAATTGAACAAAGAATAGAGAGTACACAACAAACTGGAGAGGAGCAAAATTTTCCTTCAATACTGATGTACTACAAATGATGGCTCTGTCCACCTGTGCACTCCCACAGTGGAGCTTAGATGGCAATCTAGACAAATACTAGGTGAAGAACTACTAGCTGGAAGATTTAATCTGATCTGAACTGATTTGATACAATGGACTGGGAAGGTCGCCTCTTTATAGCTATGAGGGTGGTAGTCAGATCAACCTAGTCTATGGAGCCAACCAATCAACCTAGTCAATGGAGCCAACCAATCAACCTAGTCGATGGAATCGACCAGTCATCCATGGAATATTTAGGAAATATTCCCTATATCTAACATAATTAATTGCCAACCTAGTGGAATCTTAGCCATGATAGATGTGGTTGATGAGAGCCACCACCATCGAGCAATAATTCCCACAAAAGTAAATCATGAAGCCTAATCATTACGGTTAGCCTGCAAACCCGCAAGAGTCTTCCACGTTCACACGATGACATCCACCTTATAGCCAAGGGACCCCTTATCCCATCTACAAGCAACAAATAGCAAGCCAAAAAAGCAGATGCAAACCTTGCAGCATCGCACAATCCTAAGACGCAAATGCAAACCCTACAGCATTGCACAATCCTAAGACGCGGCACTCACGAGACCTCTAATCCCATCACAGAATCTTCATTGTAGACCCTACAGAAAGCGAACATAATTAAGGCACCAACATCATGCAATCCTGAAACACAGCACTCACCAAACCTCACAGCACTCACGGGACCTCTAATCCCATCATGCAATCTTCATTGCTAACCATACAGAAGGCGAACATAACTAAGGCACCAACATCGCGCAATCCTAAAACACGGCACTCATGGGACCTCTAATCCCATCACGCAATCCTCATTGTAGACCATACAGAAGGCGAACATAACTGAGGCACCACATATACCAAGGGGGCACCGTCTACAGAATAGGAAGGCACTGTTAAGCAACGAAAGTTTGACCCTTGCTCTCCTGAAAGCTAGCCCTACGCAACGAGGAAAGCCAAAAAACAATAAATCACGATCCCAACACAAAAAGGCACAAATCACAAAGCTCATATTGTTATAGTTACAGGCATACACGCACAAACAAAGACCTCGCATACATGCACAGACAAAGACGTCGAACTGTAGCACAAGAGACCTTTTGAATCAGCCATCTCGGTGTCCAAATCCTCACAACGCGAAGCACACAACATGTACACAACCATATTGCAAACAAACAATCCACAAACATGCATTTATACAAACAACCATGCAATCTATATCGTGTCAGCACAGATTCAAATCTGCTTGATGCAATCTTCCCCTCCATCTCTGTTCCATTAGGGAAATTTGGAGCTCATTTTGGGGCCCTCTAACGACTTCCCTTGAGAATATTCTCTCAAAAAAGGGGGGCATGGATAAATTTTTGCAGATTAGCTCAAAACTTGTCGGACTTGGCATTTCTAGAACCTACTCTTTGAGGGATTTCCAATTATATATACCATGATGGGGTTTGGACATGGGAATGGAAAGATATAGGGAAGATTTTGTTCTTCTAGGAATCTTCCTACATAAATATTCTCCTATAAGAAAGGAATCTTTGATGTATCTTTCCATTCCCATGTCCAAACCCCATCATGGTTTATATCATTGGAAAGCCCTCAAAGAGTAGGTTCTAGAAATGCCAAGTCCGACAAGTTTTGACCTAATATGCAAAAAATTATCCATGCCTCCCTTTTTTGAGAGAATATTCTCAAGGGAAGTCCTAATGGATTCCATGATGAAGCAGAGGCCAAGAATGGCTTCACTTGTGCACACATCGAGACCGATCTTCAATGATTAGCTCTCTTCCATTGCCACGCTCATAAGCAGGGAGAAAATATCCCGAATTCAACTCCTTCGAGGCCACGCTCATATAGAGCATTCAAAACCTACAACAACAAATATCTAATCTACCCTTATCCCACATTGTTTATAAAAATTGTAACCTAACAGAGCCGCTAATCCGAGTCAATTTGACTCGGATGTAGCATTAAAGGCGGAAGGCCAAAAGCCTCCACAACCATGACAATGGACCCTTTGTAGGGCCAAAAACGTTTACATGCCATATTTGCAATTTATCCACATCACTTTATTTGAAAAAATCACATGCCACAAAATTTGAACTTTAAAAACCTTGAATTGCAAAAAATTACATTCAAAATCCTTAAGCTACCATGTCAACACACAAATTTTGGTGGCACTCCAGTCCACCCATCGTAATCTATCCAATGAGTTTCATTGAGGTCCCCATAACCATAATGCTTGGTAAAAGAGTGGTGGCTACTTGGGCTAACTTGGCCTTACAAAAAGGCACACCCACACCTAGACAAAGACATAGGGACTACTACTACAAAATTACAAATAATTCAATGACAATTCCAATACTTTATATTTAAAACCTATGGGTATGTATGTAAGTATGTGCATGCGTGCGTGCGTGCGTGCGTGCATGTGTGTGTGTGTGTATTTTTCAAGGTTAATCCTCAAATTTTACCATTCAATTCATATTAAACCTTGGTTTTTTGTAAACACTAATCTATAGGTGTGAAATTAACCCTGTGGATGTGTGAGTATCCCATTTATGAGGTATCCCACCTATACACCTCATAAATCCTCTACTAATGTAAGCCTTGATGCAACCCAAAAATTTCAAATCAAAGGTTTGAGATTACTGAACTTTTGACCCATTCTCTTAATTTTCATCTGGGCATTTTCATAATGAGGTTAAAGGTGGCTACAAGTTAAGGGTGTCCACTTTGTGCAGTCTTGGGCAAAATGGGACACAACGAACATACTTAAAGACAAAGGAATCTAGAGAACGGGGCAGTGGGAAACCATACCTCAATCGAGATATTTCAAGGACCCACATGGTGACACATGTCTCGAGCATGTCCCTCTTCTTGTCCAAGTGGCATACCAAGTGGACAAAATATCTCGATCGATGTACTTCATGTGGCAGGCACCTAGGGCATATGTAATGCATGTACATACCTCGACCGATGGTATCTTCATATGTGGTAGCTTACGTGGCAATTGATGTGGCCCGAAAGAATATGATAATGTGGCGATTCAAAACCTCGATTGAGGTATACCTTTACATGCATGTCCAACTAGCATCCTAGGTGGCAAGCAAGATAGAAATGAAGATCTAGGTGGCATGTGCATGTGGAGCTCAATACCGGTATCTAGGTGGCACTTGATTATGATGTAGCATGCACTTTAGAGACCAATACTTAGATCGATGTATCTAGGTGACACACACATGTGGACTATCTTGAGGTACCCATTTGGCACTTACGTGTGATGTGGCACATGCACATGTGGCCAATACCTAGAGGGTCATTGTTTGCTTGGGTGTAGCCATTTTTGGTGAGGTTCATGGAACTTTTTGTATATAGGTATCTTGTATGACCCATAACTTATGCATTGCTCAATGTAATTCAGCAAACTTTGTCTTCAAGTTGTAGTACACGTTCCAAATCTTGAACATGAGACCAAAAAATTATGGAATAATGATTAAAAAGGGGACCGTTAAAGCATTACAAGTGCTATGTTGCATGTGAAGCATGCATTCTGAAGCCTATAGGATATAGCAATTTATTCAAAAACATCAAAACTTTATTCTATACATACATGAAACCAAGTAATCATTCAAAAGTACACTATGTGAGCTTCTCCTCAACCCAAGGACACACCTAATTTAGAACATTAGGTATGGGTTCATGGGCCTCCAATGTTGTGCTAAGGTAATGCACACCCATTTCAGGGCACGCTTCATAACTTTTTGTTTTGATTTGTTGAAAACCAAAACAGATTGAAAATTTGGAATCCAAACCAGTGGGACTATTACATGGTGGTCTTAAAACATTGATAGTTGTTGATATTGGTACCTAGATTCATCCTAAAATCGAAGAAGTTAAAAATGTGCAATTTGTGCATGTGCAAAGCTCTTTTAATAAATATAACACTATTTACAATTTTGAAATTTTTTTTTCCATGCACTTACTTGCTATATATATGGCTCAAAAGCATGTCGAAGGTCATTGCATTGCATAATACACAGCATCAAACCCGATAGCATGCCCTTTTGCATATTTGTGTTTTAAAGCATTTTAGGCCACATCGCACTTGTTTGGGATATCCAATTCTACTACCGTGTATCGTCAGAGGGGAAAAATCCGGTGGCTGAAAATTTTGCTATTCCCACAAATTTTGAATTTTCACACCTCCCGCCCATCAAACCTTGGAATATTAAGTACTTGCCACTTGTCCCCCACCCTGTACGCATCTCTACATGACCTTGCGTAGACTTTGGTTTGGCATTGTCTTCTTTCTGTTAAGTTGTCTTCTATTCTTTGCTCGCCTCACAACCTAGCTTCTTTGGGTCTATTCTGGATTATTCGTGGCCATGGCATCAATGGCAACATGCAACTTGCCATGGCTTGCAAGAGAAGCAAATAGAAGCTCTCCAGAGGTTGCATGACAGGAAAGCTGAAAAGATTGATCAAGGCATAAGGAACAGATTGCGGGTCAAGGAAAGCAATGGCACACTATTGAAATGGCAATGGAAGACACTTTTGCAACATTTGCGGAGCATTTGTGAATGGAGAAACAACAAGAATAAAGAAGACTTCTTGTAGAGCAGCAGCAAGAAGAAATTGTAGACCCATGTATTTGATCATTGCCATCAGATCAAAGAACACAAGCCGTGGTGTCATGATTGGTGGGGGGTTTCCATTTTCCGAGCAAAAACCCCCGAGCGATGAGCGGACAAAAGGTGGGAAGGGTCAAAATATATAGGATCAAGTCATTTTTGGGAAGCACAAAATTCCAAATTATTTCAAGGAATATGTAAGCAAATATGAAATATTGATGAACAAAGATAGACATAAATATACCTTTATATAATATACATATATAATGTCCAAATGGTGACTTATTTTATGACTTTCAAATATCCTTTCTTTTCCTTTCACCATTGGTTGGATCATAAAATTCTGAGCAAATATCCTCTTCACAGCTCCTCAGGATGAGCTAAGAAAGATATATAAAGTCTTTTTAATAGACTCTCTAAATGTATTCTACTAGAGGAATATGGTTTGAAGAGCTTGCCCCAACACTATTCCGCCGGCGGAATACCCTTGGAGAGCTTACAAAGAATGGGTCATAACTTTTGCTCCTTAGCTCAAATTGAGGAGCTATAAAAAGGAAAAATATTCAAAATTTCATGATCTATGCAATGGTAGGCTTAAAATTATAATTTTTATAGGTATGGAAGAGATAGATTGGAAATTTCAAGATGAATATGAGAGCTACAACTTTTTCCTAATTCTACATAACATGAAAGGGGTGCATAGCTTAGATCAACTAGCTGCAAAGAGGGTGACATTAGCTATGTTGGTGTCCCCTGAAACAAATGAAAAATGGCTTGGGCACACAATGTCGAAGATGTTGTCCAATAAGGACCAACGTGGCTCCAGCAGTTGAATGTAGAGTAGAAGCAATGCATGATCATCCCGATTTGAGAAGTCTGTGGGCTTCAAAAGAATGCAAGAAAAGCAGAGATAGCCTAAGTCCAGAAGTCCTTGCTAGAGTGACAACGTTTTGACACAAAATACGAGAGTTTCTCCAAATAGAAAGGACATCTGTAAAAAGTGGATGGAACGCATGCTTGATACATTGCAGTTCAGTGGTGCCTAAATGAGCCCAGTGGGTGTTTTTGATTGAGCTTCGGGATAGTTTACTTGAACTAGGCTTGGACTTAATGTGATTGTCCTAAACTAGCCCGATGGTTAGAACATCATGCAATCGTGGTTGGTTCAGCTCAAACACTAGTTATATGATTGTCCTAAACCAGCGTGGTTGAACAAAAATTAACAGCAATATATTTTGCAACAAAATGTATCCTAAACCAGCCTGGTGGTAGGGACATCATGTAACCATGGCTAGTTTAGCTCAAACACCAGTTATATGATTTGTCCTTAACCAGTGTGGTTGACCAAAATTTAACAGCAATGTATTTCGCAACACAACAGCAATATACTGTTATTTTACTAAACCAGCTCGGTGGTTGGAACATCATGCAATTGTGGCTAGTTCAGCTCAATCACCAGTTGTGTGATTGTCTTGAACCAATGTGGTTCAACAAACATAGGTTATTGACTAACCTGTGGTTGGAACTACTATGTTTCTTAGTACTTAAATTAGTTTAATTTAATTTCCTACTATTTAGGTCATATACTACTTAATTTCCAAACTGGGATGGCTTGCACTTAAT
Source organism: Dipteris shenzhenensis (assembly GCF_047967505.1). NCBI lineage: Eukaryota > Viridiplantae > Streptophyta > Polypodiopsida > Gleicheniales > Dipteridaceae > Dipteris > Dipteris shenzhenensis. The sequence goes on along the minus strand of NC_141627.1, from coordinate 6,877,955 downwards.
GTGATTGTCCTAAACCAACCCGTGGTGCTGGTTCAAGACAAATAGTAGTTGCTAATTCAAATTGTGAATTTCATAAATGAAAATCAATATATTTTTATTTTCTAATTGTGAAATTCAAAAATGAAAAGCAATAAACTTGTTATTGTCTAATATGTGAAGTTGAGACCATCAAGCTAAACTAGCCCGGTGGTTGAAATTGTGACCTTGTCCTAAACTAGCCTATTGGTTGAAATTGTGACCATATCCTAAACCATCCTGGTGGATGAAATTGGGATTGTCCTAAACCAGCCTTGTAGTTGAAATTGTAAATGTCCTAAATCAGCCTGCTGGTTGAAATTGTGACCGTGTCCAAAACCACCCTGGTGGTTGAAATTGTGACTATCCTAAACCAACCCGGTATTTGCAATTGTGACTATCTTAGACCAACATGATGGTTGAAATTGTTACGTTTTCCCATAGGTGTATTTAGACCGCATTTTTGCACGTAATGTGTTTTGTAGTTTTGTATTATTTTCCTCATAGTAGTGCAAAAAGGGGGCTCACTATACTGTTGTTCCATTTAAAAGGGGGCTCGATGTACATAGAGTACAATGGGAGCCTTCAATAACATGTACCTCGCAAACTATGGGTCCTTATAATATTGAAGGCCTTCCCACAGTTCCTCCTGCAATCGATTCATCTTTCAAATGACTATTTCAAGTCAATGTTGTGGAATACTAAGTTCCTCCTCCAATCGATCAATTTTATGTACGACGCTCTCAGGTTACTGAGGGACCCATTGCAAAATGGCTTCATCTTTCGTAGGAGAATAGGCTGAAGAAATGTCATTGCTACTATGGCTTTCCATCTCTATTCCTTTGTTGATCCTTCACTAGTTTGTATTGAAGAGAATTGCATCGCTTTGATCACTTTGGAAATATTTATAGTACTTTGATCACTCTAGAGCTTTGTACAACATCACTTTGATCACTTCGTCTATAATATTGGATATATACAGACATATAGATATATGTAGATGTTCAAAATATTTTGTATGGCATTACGATCCTTGGCCTGGCCTTGACACTATCCAAACTCAAAGCATTCTCTAGCCGTACTAAGTGCTACCATCATCATATTGACATCTCTTCCTCTCTCATTAGCATTATCCAACCACTTTATTTCAAATCTTCAACTCAATTTAATCAAAATCTTTCGTCTCACCTTATGGTCCTTGGCCTATCAAAGGACACTATCTAGTCACATAGTTGAGAAAACATCACTTCAACCATTTTATAAAAAAATTAATATTGCATATATATAGATATACATATATTATTATATGTATATATATTATATTTATATATATACTATGGACTTTCTCCTCCATCATTTTTTTGGCCATAACTACACTACAACAGCCATTGGATGAATGGCCTCCCTTGTACACCAAGAGAGCACCAAGAGGACTCCTTCAAACCCAAAGCCAAGGAGACACACTTTGGATGGATCCTTGGTATATCGACAACGGTGCATCATCTCACATGACAAATCATCAGGAATGGTTCATAGAGATGAAGCCATTATAAGGATAGAAAAATGTCATCTACATAGCACATAATACACCAAATCCAGTTCAAGGGACAGGTGTTATCCCTATGAACAATTTCACTAGTACAAAAGGATTAGTCAAAGATGTGCTCTATGTTCCGAAGCTCAGCAAGAACCTTTTGTTAGTATGTCAAATGACGGAACACAATTACAAAGTCATCTTCGACGGTGATGAATGCACTATTAGAGACAAATCCAAAAGATGTCAGCTAGTAGTAAAAGGTGTCAAGGAAGGATGCTTATACAAAATGCTAGCTATAGTACCAGATAAGCATGCCATGTCAACTCAAATGCAACAGATGCCACTATCTACAAAATGGCACAAGAGATATGGTCATGTCAACTTCAAGTACTTGTTAGATCTCAGGAATCAGAATATGGCAATTGGGATTCCAAAGCTACAATTTCTTGGAAAGGTTTGTGAAGCATGCTACTTCGGCAAACAAAAGCCAACCAACTTTGTCATAAGTACCTCTCGTGCATGAGGTATTCTTGATTTGATACATACAGATGTATGGGGTTATGCCCAGACCCGCAACATCAATGGTTCACTTTACTACTTGACCTTCATCGACGACTACAGTAGATATTGTTGGGTCTACTTTCTGAAAGAGAAATCTAAAGTGTTTTCCAGATTTCAAGAATTCAAAGCCATGGTAGAAAACCAGATAGGTAGAAAGATCAAGGTCATGAGATCAGATAGAGGAGGTGAATACATGTCTTCAGCATTCATGAACTTTTGCAAAATCAAAGCATACGAAGACAATTCACATGTGCAGATACTCCTCAGCAGAATGCAAGAGCTGAAAGGAAGAATGGGACTTTAGCCGATAGTGCTAGAGCAATGCTTAGTGAAAAGCATCTTCCGAATCAGTATTGGGCAGAAGCAATAGCCACTGCAAACTACTTGCTTAATCGGCTTCCTACCGAACCGATACAAGGTATGACTCCTTATGAAGCATTCACTGGACACAAGCCATGCATTGGGCATCTCCGCATATTTGGTTGCATAGCATATGCCCACATACATGATGATCATCGAAGAAAATTGGATGCGAAGTCACGCAAATGCATCATGGTTGGCTACAGTGAAGAAAGCAAAGCATATAAATTGTATGATGCCATCAACCGCAAAGTCATTATCTCGAGAGATGTAATCTTTGATGAGGAATCAGAATGGAAAACCTCACCTACACAGGAGATAGAAGCATCGACTTCACAGTCATCTATAGAACAAGTTGATGAAGAAGAGCAAGAATTGCCAGCAACACCCCAAGCAGAGCCAACCAGGAAAGAAGGCCATAGCAAACAAATGGGGGTATACAAAGTGAAGTACAATCTAGATGGCAGTATTCAAAGATACAAAGCCAGATTAGTTGCAAAAGGATTTGCACAACAATATGGTCAGGACTATGATGAGACTTATGCTCCAGTAGCAAAGATGGATTCCATACAGTTCTTGATATCACTAGCGACACTCAGCAAATGGAATGTGTATCAGCTTGATGTCAAGAATGCATTTCTCAATGGTAACCTAGACAAGGAAGTCTACATGCAACAACCAGCAGGTTATGTTGAACCACAAAAGGAGAATAAGGTTTGCCATCTCAAGAAAAGTCTCTACGGCTTAAAACAAGCACCCAGAAGTTGGTACAGTAGAATTGACAAGTATTTTGCTGATTTGGGATACATGAAATCCAATGCAAATCATACTCTCTACTACAAAGTTCAAGGGGAAGACATTACTATTGCACTTTTGTATGTAGATGATCTGATTGTGACAGGAAGCAAGGATAGCTTCATCAGAAAATTGAAACAAGACTTATCTGCAGAGTTCGACATGAAAGATCTTGGACTTATGCACTATTGTCTTGGAATTGAGTTTTGGAGAGATTCAGATAGCACATTCATGAGTCAGCTCAAGTATGTTGATAGCCTCCTGAAGAAGTTTCATATGGCAAGTTGCAAGATTGCAGCCACTCCCATGGAACAAAGTTTGAAACTTACTAAAGATTCAAAAAAGCCTACAATCAATGACAAATACTACAGGCAGCTCATTGGATCTCTTATATATCTGACAATCACACGGCCAGATATTTGTTATGTAGTAAGCTCACTAGCACAGTTTATGGCAAATCCAAAACAGTCTCATTGGAATGCAACCAAAAGAGTCTTTAGATACATCAGAGGCACAAGACACTTTGGGATAGAATACAAAGGAAGTCATCCATGGTTGCATGGATACTGTGACAGTGACTATGCCCGAGATCATGAGACCAGGAGATCGACACAGGGATATGCATTTTTCCTTGGTCAAGGTGCTATATCATGGTTGTCAAACAAACAGCCAACTATTTCTTTGACTTCGACTGAAGCAGAATATAGAGCACTCACTACAGGTGCATGTGAGGCTATATGGCTCAGAAGACTATTGTCAGAAACATATTACTTTGATGAGTCAAAGCCAACAATAATATACTGTGATAATCAATCAGCTTTGGCCAAAAATCCAGTATATCACTCCAGGACAAAGCACATTGATGTGAGAGAGCACTTCATCAGAGAAGAGTGTTACTTGGTGACATCACACTGCAGCATTGTGATAGCAAAGAGAATGTTGCAGACATCTTTAACAAACCACTCGATAAAGAGCTATTCGAGAAACACCGACTAGCTCTTGGTTTGATGCAGAGGAAGGACATTCCCATTAAAGGGGTGTGATGGAATGTAATGCTCAGTCCTTCTTCGATTCCCCAGAATCATCATCTTGAGGGAAGGCCTACTTCATGATGTTGAACTTGAGGGAAGGTGTTGAGAGTTCACGCTCAACATCATGTGATCCTGTGTGCATAGCAGCATCACGTGATCATATGTGCATAGCACTAACCTTATAGAGTGCTATAAAGGAAAGGGTTAGATCCCCTAACCCTAACCCTAAATGGGTTTGTATATATTCTATTTTTTCAACTAAATCTAGTGTACAGTTAGTCATTTGTGGTGTGCTCTCTAGCTGTGCCCTCTCTCCTCATCTCCACTCTTCTCCTCTCCCCTCTTCATATTTTGTCAAATCACTTTCCAAGATTTGAATCCACCCGCATATATTGATAGACAGCAAGCTTTCCATGCACCGAATGTGTAGGAAATGCTACCACCAGGTACTCCCACAGGTACACAATCAAGGGTAGATGATGGATCATCTATTGGTGGCAATGATGAGCCAAATGTGGCTGATATGCAGGTAGGACAGCAAGTTGAAATGCCCTTGAGAAGAACATCTAGAGTGTCTAGACGCCTGAGAGATTTGTTCCAGGGGTAAACTATGTGATGCTACTGATTGCAAGGAGCCTTCTTGCTACAGAGAGGCTATGATGCGCGAGGATCAACGCAAGTGGGAGTATGCTATGCAATTAGAGATGGGTTCACTCATAAAGAATAATACTTGTTTGGGACTTGGTTTCTTTGCCACATAGAAAGAAAGTATTGCCATGTAAATGGGTCTACAAGATGAAGGTCACAAGTGATGATGTGCCTAAGTATAAGGCCCGTTTGGTTGCTAAAGGGTTCAAGCAAGAGAAGGGTGTGGATTTTAATGAGATATTCTCTTCAGTTGTGAAGATGACCACACTTAGATGTGTACCTAGACTTGTGGCAACAAAGGATACGGAGCTTATGCAGATGGATGTTAAGACAGCTTTCTTGCATGGGGACTTGCATGAGGAAATTTACATGGTACAGCCGAAAGGCTTTGAAGAAAAGGGTAAAGAGCATTTGGTTTGCAAGCTAAAAAAGAGTCTCTATGGCCTTAAGCAAGCGCCTAGAGAATGGTATCACAAGTTTGATGCTTTCATTCGGTCCCAGGGTTTTAGAAGAAGTGACATTGATCACTACCTCTACACTAAAAGGGCTAAGCATAATAGCTTGATACTACTAGCACTTTATGTGGATGATATGCTATTGGCTAGCAAGAACACTTAGGAACTTGATGCATTAAAGGCCAAGTTGCATGAGGCCTTTGACATGAAAGATTTGGGACCTACAGGTCATATTCTTGGTTTGTGCATCACACATGACCGGAGTAGGAAACTCCTTTGGCTTTCACAAAAGGAGTATGTTACAAAAGCGTTGCAGTGTTTTAATATGGAGGGGGGGAAGGCAGTAAGTACTCCATTGCCTCCATATGTGAAACTGAGTCAGGCACATAGTCCCACATCAGATGAGGAGAGGGCCATGATGGCCAAGGTTCCTTATGCATAAGCGGTTGGGAGTCTTATGTATGCTATGATAGCTACTAGACTTGACATTGCATTTGCAGTGGGAGTTGTTAGCTAATGCAAGAAAGAGGCATTGGGAGGCAGTTAAGTGCATCATGAGGTACATGAAGGGTACTAAGGAGGTGTGTATATACTTTGGCAGAGGAGAGATGCATGTATTTGGGTACACAAATTCTGACTATGTAGGGCATGTGGATAGCAGGAGATCCACTTCTAGTTATGTGTTCACCTTTGCAAGTGGTGCAGTGTCGTGGATGTCTCGTGCACAAAAGTGCATTACTTTGTCTACCATAGAGGCTGAGTATGTTGCAGCTACAGAGGGTAGAAAGGGGCTATATGCCTTGATCAGCTAGTGGGAGATTTGGGGATTCATATAGGTGTACCGACATTGCATAGTGATTCCATGAGTGTTATTCAGCTAGCACAAAATCCGGTCTTTCATGCAAAGACCAAACACATTGAGGTCAAGTACCATTTTATTAGGGAGATACTTGAGGACAAGCGCATAGAGCTTGTCAAGGTTCATACAGATGATAACCCTGCAAATACGTTGATGAAGAGTCTACCTAGTCAGCGGTTTGAGTATTGTCGTGTATTGATGGGCATTGGATAGTATGCTCATTGGTTATTCCCCCTTAAAGGCACATTGGCCTTAAGTGGGAGGTTGTGGGGGTTAAAGGCCACTATACCTTAACCCCGGTTATGTACAATACTCAAATACATATATGTATGGATGACATAGAAGATTAGGGTGTTCTGTACCCACCAAAACTTGTGTGGCTCTCTCTTCTGGCTCTCCCTCTCTCTCTCACCCTCTTCCGTTCCACTTCTGTTGTTGAGATCTCTCAATGGGTTATTGCACCGGTCAGCCGAGATATCATAAAGCAATGGGCGACGGGATAGGACATAATGCGCCGATCGGCTAGATAGATAGTGCCATGTGTTCGGCGGGATAGGACACAGGTGGTATCCCCATGGATGTAGGGATGAGTTTAAGGCAACGGTCGAGGGGATAATGGGGTCGGCAGGATAATGACTAATGTGTCAATTGGTGGAATAATTATAGCGATGGGCATGGGGTTAGCAAGATAGCAGTGGCCCGAGGGATACTGGGGTCAACGGAATAATTATAGCGATGGGCGTGGGGATAGCAATATGGAAGCGATTGGAGGGGTGAGCTTACCGCACTGGTCGGTGGGATATAAGGATCGACGGGATACGAATATGGCCATGGATGTGGTGATGACTGAAGACACCGATCGGAGGGATAACGTTATAGTGACGGTCGCGGGGATAGGCGCTATGGCCATGGGTCAACAACTATTAGACCGGTGTGATAATTAACTCTGACACATTTAATTAGGGCGACGGGTTAGACCGTGGTCAGAAGTTAGGTCGACGAGATACGTCTATGGCATTGGGTCAATGAAGTTTGACCGACGAGATATGGCAATGGCAACGGTCAGCAAGATAGCTCTATGGCGCCGATCTGTGGGGATAGAGAAGCAATATGTCGCCGACTGGTTTTTGGTGATTTTTGAAGGATTTTGAGTTTTTGTTCAGGTTTTTCTGTGCTAGGGGGGGTGCTATACTACCTAGTCTACCTACTCAATGAAAGAAAAATAGCTTTTACATGCCAAAATGTAAGATTTCTTGAGGGGTGAGTTTTACCACACAAAACAACTTCCAAATTCAGCATGAGTCATATGTTTTGTGTGTTTAGACCTTATACACTCCTTAGCAATCCTTCAAACTATCTTCCTACCAACTCAAAACACTAAGAAACATAAAAAACAAGCTTCAAATGATCAAAAAGACTCTCCAACAGAAAATGACAGCTTTCCTAAATTTTTCGTCCAAACTCACACTTCTTCACTCTTTCCTCTCCTACAACTACACTAACAAAGCTCCAAGTTAAGCTTGAAGCCTTATGCAATGGGTAGATAATGAAAGAAGGCAAGCGCAATGCAAAAGCATACCTCCATTCCCCGCGACAGTGGTGCCAAAAATGTGTAGTCTCGACACGGTGACTCACGTGTCATGGGGATGTTGAAGAGACGCCGATGGAGCCTCTACTCCAAGCTACTCCTTATGAGAGCAATGCAAGGAACGAGCCGTCCACATGTGCCACTCAAGCGGCTCTCAGATTGTTGCAATGTGTTTCCACAAGAGAAGAGGGAAGGGGGAGAGGGGAGCAGAGAGGGAACAAGGGAGGGAGAAGGAGAAGGGAAGAAGAGAGTGAAGGGGGATGGAGTGGCAAACACGAGGGCACTACAAGAGAAACAAGGGAACACTCTTTTCCTTTTAGCACTCTCCCTTTCCTTACATTAAAAGGCTCTTGGGGCCATAGGGTGCCAACGCATATTGCTATTCTTTCCATCTCTCCCTACTAGCAGAAATAGCGCTTGTGTTAACCATATAAGAGTGCCTGGGATAAGCCTGGCATTAGGAGGTGTTCCTAACCAGCTCCCAACAAATAGCGCTTGTGTTAGCCTCACGCCTCAAAGCCCTAAGCTATTTGGGACTCAAACCCCTTGTACGAGACTCAAAACCTAGAGTGGTGATGCTTAACTCCCGCGAGACACTTAACCATAGCTTGCAGTTGGAACCTACAACCTGTGAGCTGGAACCTACAACTTGTGCCCATTGCCTGCAATCTTTGACCTTGGGGTAATTGGGGCTCAAACTCCCTGAGCTTGTACCGTACTCCTTCCATGGCTGCAACCGTTGAAGTAAATCATGAAGCCTAATAACCTCTAATCATTGATTACCCTACATTCGCGGCGACTGTACTCCGTGGATGTTAACAATGGGGGAGGAGGAGAGGGAGGAGAAGGGAGGAGAAGAGGGAGGACAAGGGAGAAGGAGAGGGAGGAGAAGGGAGGAGGAGAGGGAGAGGAGGAGTTGCTTGGTTGTAGGAGAGGAGAGTAGGAGGCAAGGTTAGGACATGCTTTTGGACGTGGAGTGCAAGGGAGCATGGACACTTGGAGACAATTGCTTGGAATACCAAAGTAGAACTCAACACAATGTCCCAAAGAGTGTGGGCTTTGTTCCATTATGGGGTATTTATTGAAGTTGGAGAGCTTCTCTCTCTGCATGTAGGAATTGTAAGACCTCTCTCTCTACATGTAGAACTTGCATACAGGAATTGCAAGTTGCATGTAGGAGTTGCATGTCGTATATAGGAGTTGCATGTTGCATGTAGGACTTGCATGTAGAAGTTGCATGTAGGACTTGCATGTAGAAGTTGCATGTAGGACTTGCATCATGTAGGAATCGTATGTAGAACTTGCATGTAGAACATGCATGTTGGATTCCTACGAGAGATTATTCCTAGCCTTATGCAAGTACAAGCGAAGCTTTGTCGCTAGCCTACACACACATTCTGTGCTACTTAAGTCCATGTTGACACGTCGTTAACAAAGGTGCATGCATGGTGGAGGAGACACTACTTGAGAATAAGCTGCCCATTGAAAATCCATCAGCAGTCTTAAAAAGCAAAAAATTTCTACAAGTTCAAACCTAATATGTGAATGAAGAATGAAATGGAGAATACACATGAAAAAGAAAATCAAGCGCACATCAATGAAACAGATCAAGCAGTCTCCATAACAACCGTAGTACTAGTAGTGGCAAGCACTTCTCACAGTGTCATGAGGACCTAAGAGAAGTTCCTAATTACTTTTAAAACTAGACAAGGGGGGATGCAGTAATAGCAATTCCTAGACCAGTAAGAGACTTAAAACTAAAGGCAATAGATATAGCCTAGTGGAAACTCTAGGTTATGACATTCCAGCCAAAACAAGAAAATTGAATCTTCTTTGGACGAAGAAGAAGAAGAGCCTATATACATTAGTGAACAACTTACACAGGAAGAAGAAAAAGACTTAAAAGCACTACTGATGGAATACAACGATTGTATGGCTTGGTCCTACAAGGAAATGAAAGGGATTCCCCTAGAAGTTGCATAATACATACCATACCTATGAGGGAAGGATCCAAACCAAAGGTATGTTGACCCTACATAACAAATCCAAAGTATGGCACCCATGTCTATGAAGAACTTGAAAAACTACTACATGATGGCTTCATACTACTCAATTTAACCTAGGGGTTAACATTTGCAAATGGGTGTACAAAGACGAGCTCAACACAGAGAGAGAAAATGACAAATGCAAAGTCAAATTGGTTTACATGCGATCACATTGTTCGATGACTGTAGGAGGAGTGCTTGAGGGACTGATAGCAAAACGATATTGGGCTCGAGCTTCCTTCTCCTCGATCTATGCACACATGATCTTGCCATCCAACTCAAAGATGAAGGAGAAAACTCTTTCATCATCAAAAGGGAAAACGTACTCACACTCCAATGGCTACAACACATCGTAATGGTTGATGTAGGTTTATTGCACTTTGACCTTGGTGCAACAATCGTAAATCATGCATTTTGGAGGGGATTGGTAGAGATGTACCACAACGAAGATGCTCATCAAGCCTCTACAAGAGGGGAAGGACTTGAACAATGTGGGAGGAGGGAGAATTTAATGCCAACAATGCAGCCATGAAGATGCAATTGCGAATTTTAGCTCTAAAGTGTCACCTGTATAAAAGTCAACTTGGTAGTGACAATATAATAACATATTCAATAAAAAGAACCCTCTGAGGAAGCCATGCATAGAGAACAGATATCTTGACATTAACGTGATTATTTCAAGATAAAGCAAATTAGACGCTGCATGTGCTCCGACTTCATTGTGATTTTCTACACCAAAATACAATAATCAAAACAACAGCTTTAACCGAAGGGTTGGGCACCTCAAACGAAGTTCAGTATGTCTGTCGTTGGGAATACATTTGCAAATACCTATGCATGCTTTGTGAATATCCTTGTTGGCAATAGCATTACAAAGAGAAATCATCATCTATTATGTGTCACCCATATCTTTCAAAAATCCATATTTTGGTCCAATAAATTCTTCATTTGTCCATGGCCCAAGTCCTTGTGTTATTTATAATCTGTTGCACAGTGTTTCTTTTAGTTCAAAGGTATTGCAAGTGTACCTTTGAGATGTGAGACCTCATCTAAAATTGTGAAAGGTGCTTGTGTGTGTGCGCTAGCATGCTTGTGCATGCATGAGCTCACGCACACGTGTATGTATGTGCGCGTGTGTGTTTACTCAAAGTGCAACAATTGATATTGACCTAACTTTGAAATACAAAGAAATCAAGGGTTCTGTAAACGACACTTGCCGTAAAAGTCGGATAAAAGTCTAGGATGATGCATCATATTGCACATGCACATTACAAACCATCACCCAACAAAGGACCTAGCTTAACTTGAACAAAGTTCTCATCTAATTTCTATAAATAGACTAGGATGGTAACTTTTGCTTCCTTTAATGCAGCTTTGTGAGTATGCATGCCAGTCTGCATAAATGTGTTGACCATCTCATGGGAGTGGATGTAAATGTGAATGCCATAAAGGCACTCCTAGTTGAGGGTTTCATGATGTTCTTTTGTCTTTTGAGGAGCACTCATCGCAATTTACAAGTAATAAGGCCCTATGCCTTGGATTTAGAAAAGCTAGTGTCAATTACAGCGTTTGAGATGCCTTGGTTTAAGGCCATAGGCATGGTAATTGGGTGTAAAAGCATACTTGAACACAAGCTTACCCGAGCAAATAATACAACACTAAAGACTGTACATGATGCTTCTCTTTTGTGGTGTCAACTTGTGGTTCACGTACAGTACTAGGTATGATGCTTCTCTTTTGTGGTGTCAACTTGTGGTTCACGTAGAGTACTAGGTAGTACAACTCTTATGTTCATCTGGTCAAGTGTGTTCACACCCACCTTGCGACTTCCAAATGCACATGAAAGATGATAGTCAACCAATGCAATTGTAAACCACACCCACGGATATGATGAGAGAGAAGTATGATACAACTAGCACTAACATTATCCACAATGGTTAAGATCAAAAAATTGTACTAGAGGTGCCATGAGGAAAAGACTCCACAATGCTTTATTGAAGCGGAACCAGCCCTAGCCTCAAATCGCGAGAATTGAAACTCTGCCTTGAGCTCTTGTAAAGTTGTCAACATTCTGATCCTCTTGCCTCACAAATAGCAAATCAATTGCCTCTCACAACTTAAGCATACATTAATTATGTGTAGTACATATATGCCCTCCCTTTCTCTAATGTCCTATGTCGCTACTTCCTTTAGCTTAATAGCTAGGTAAACTCTAGACATTTTCAAGGAAAAATAAAACCATTCAAAGCGTGTTTTTTATATTGACTATTTGTATATTGTATTTTGAGAGTCCGCAACTCAATTCATAGATGGAAAGCACATGTAACTCTTGAATAAGACCATCTTGACAACATAGTACAAATTTCCACACCTCCCAAGTGATGAATCCTCCCTTTTTCTTGCAACCGAATTGAGAAATGTGTGTCAAGGATGCCCTTTGTTTCTAAACCTTGTATTCCTTGAGATTTAGGGCGGCCATTCCAACTGCATTACCACTCATTTCATCATCCTCATCATCTTCCTCATCATCTTCCCCGCTCCCACTTTTGTCTTCCTCGTCATCCTCATCATCTTCATCTTCATGATTTGAGTAGTTATAATGGTGATCAGCATCATCAGCCCCTTGAGAAGATGACCCATACCAAGATTCTCCATCACCTCCTCCCTGTTAAGTATGAAAATCAGCTTGGTTTTTTACGGCCATTGCATGCACTAACAGGCAACAGAAAAACACCACTGCCACAATGAAAAGAAGAAAGGAAAGTGTTTAAGAAGTCACCACCTGCCGCCCAAATTTGTGCTGCCGGACAGAGACACTGATTTCCTTTGTTTCTCTCAGCAAATAGCCGCACTTCTTACATGTCAGTGCCTGCAGCATGGTGAAGAAAATTCAATAGATTTCTTGCACGAATGATACAACAGTTTCAGCTCCGTGCAGAACTTCAGCCAACTAATGTGGAACCATTGATAGCAGCATAAAATACTTGAAACCAAAGCAAGCTCCCCCTTGCTCTCATTCCAATCCATCCCTTCCTGAACCTAAACTACATTTCAAAAAAATCAGGTGACAAGAATGTAGGAGCTATAATCCATAGTAGCCGCACTTCTTACATGTCAGTGCCTGCAGCATGGTGAAGAAAATTCAATAGATTTCTTGCACAAATGATACAACAGTTTCAGCTCCGTGCAGAACTTCAACCAACTAATGTGGAACCATTGATAGCAACATAAAATCCATCCCTTCCTCAACCTAAACTACATTTCAAAAAAATCAGGTGACAAGAATGTAGGAGCTATAATCCATAAGTAGAGAAGATTTGTGTCTACATCAAACACCAGCACACAAATGCAAATAAAAACAGACTATGGTCAGCTTCAAGTCAACAAACAATGCTCGAGAGAATTCAATATTATTTCAAGAGACTTTAGTTAAGATAAAGCATTCCAAAGAAAGGCATTTCTAGAAATTCTACTGTTGCTTTGAACTTCAGACTTCCAAAACTCAACTATTATTGTCACTTCCATATCATTCATGGCTCCAACTCCTATGCTTGCACTGAGATTTTCAATTATATTTATAATTGCTTCCATAGGTTCTGTCTACAGGTACTTAACCGTAGTAACAGGCAAGGTGCCTGGAATTCTCTCTCACTAATTGTACTTGTCCTAACGATTGACTGTGGGAGCATGGATTCTTGATGAGGATGAGAGAGAGAGAGAGAGAGAGCTGTGGACATCATGGTTATGCTGACGACTATCTTCAATCCTTATGTTCGGGCCTGGCAATCATCAGTAAGACCCCGCTGTACATTGAAGAGGGCATACATCTGAGCCCCATCAAAAGGCTATGCAGAAGCTATGAGACTGTCCATAGCTGAGGCTATGACTCGAGGCTATGTTGTAGAGGCTAGGGGAGAACTGCTCCCATGAGAGGAAGGTTCTTGGAGAAGCTATGGGGTCAGGTAATGGAGAACTGTGAGAAAGAAAGAAAGAAAGTTTATTAGTTCTTTGAAAGACCGAAGGGTCTATGAGACTGAAAAAAACAGATACAATTAGCTGAATGGGTGGAGCAACTAAGCAAGCATCCACACCACAACAAATATAAACACAAATGCTAGTACTAAGTATCTGAGTGCTGCTGCTGGTCCATGGCCTGTGGTGGCCTCTGAGATGGAAGGAGCTGCTGCGTCTACTGCTACAAGAACTGCTATGCGGACTGCGGCTTCTGTTGCAACTGCTGAGGAGGCCGTTGCTAATGCTACTCGGACTCCTGCTACCATGGATGCTTATGGTATGAGGGAGGAGTGCCCCTTTCTAAAGAAAGAGAGCTGCAAAGCGATTAACTCAGGCTACTGACCCTGCCACGTGTTGCCTGACTGGGTCTGCAGGGCCCTAACAACCCCAACTTGCCACATGGCAAGGTATTTGTTGCACCTGCCCTACCTACTGCACATCCAAGTGGCAGTCTTGGAATGGCTGTTGTACTGTAATGCCGACCTATAGAGACTATCAGAGCTAGTGTAGCTTATTCTTTTGAGTGCTGCGGAGGTGGGGGGAAATGCGAGGAGGCATGGTGCAAAATGGGTCAAATCCAAAGGGATGGAAACTGAGCTTGGCTTTTCACGCTCCACCCAGCAGCAGCCGAGCAAGAAGCAGAAGAAGAAGAAGAAGCACCAGCAGCAGCGGGTTGACATGTTCTGTTAACATCAGAAGCACATGCTGATGCTATCCTGTCCTTGCTCCATACTGTGAACTCATTACTGTTGTGGATTGCATGGCTACAAAGCTGCCACGTAAGCACCCATGACATTAGCTGTAGATGCCCCCTTCTGCTGAAACTGAAGACCCCTAGGGGTCCAAGAACTGTCAGCTGGTGCCAGGTCATCGATTAACTTCTGGAGGGTCATGTTGGGGAAACGTAAAAAGCACGCAGACCTTCCCATCTGTACCCTGTACTGAAATGGTACATTCCTGTCAACTGACTACTGTGTGGTGGCCGGTAAGCCATGGTACATCCAAGACAATGTCTGTTGGGCATAATTAGGTGACAATGCAGGCTCACTTCTCTGCCATCCCACGAAACGGAGCTCAGCAACACAATTGCTTTGGTGTGAACGGGTAGCTGGGCACTCCCAAATGCACTGTGAAGCTAAAGCACCATTGCCAACTGCAATTGGAAGACAGCGCTTGGTGGTGAGGGACTCATCCAATACGTCCTCCGAACTGCCACCATCAAACTGGCTTTCCTTCTCGAACTCGTTCCCCTGGAGAGTCTCCCTTCTGCTGAGTTTCTGCCACCTGTGAGCTGTTGAGACTGCTTCTGAAATTGTGGCAGATCCTGATGGAAAGAAAGTTGTAATGGCTACACTATCAGGAGGACGCAAATGGGCCGCTTGTCGTGGCCATGCACATGGCAGTGATAACGGAAACGCTCCTTACCATGCCTCTGCTTCTCCCCCATGTTGAGAAAACCCTAAACTTACTGTCAGTTGATGTCTTGCTGTTTGAGGTGCTGCTGGCCTTGGAATCTTCTTTCCTTGAGATCTCTTGATACTTCTTTAGTGAACCATTGGACCATGACCTTGCTCATGAGCTCGCACTTCTGAGTGAGCTCATAAGCATTTTCATATGTTGCTGGCCTGAAGTTGTAAACATACCCCTGAATGTACGACCGGAGGCCAAGAAGAAACTTACTGATCCGGACCTTGTCTATGACCTGCAACCGAATGGCCACTTGCATGAATTGATTCACGCAATGGTTCATTGACTCCATGACCCCTTGTACCCGCTCAAAGAACTGGGTATGAAGACAGTCCATGTACTGTGGCAACAAGAATACGGCTCAGACATCCTTGATGAACTCCTCCCAATCATAATGGCCTAAAGAATTGGGCTCAGACGTCCTTGATGAACTCCTCTCAATCATAATGGGCTATCTCTATACTGTGCACATTGCAGTGCTCTATATGCCACTTGTGCTACTTGTGCCACTAAATGCAGCTTCACCTGTCAAGTGCATGGAAGCTAAAATGCACTTCTCATTGTCCTAGGTCTGCATAACCGAAAAGTACACTCAAGTTGGCCGAACCAAGACAGGAGAACAAGTGATTCTGTGAATCCATCACATTTATCAAAGTTAAGCTTCCTTGGAAAAGAGTGCTTGACTAGAGGTGGGCGCTGTGTTGCTTTGGTCTGGCACCATAACAACATCAAAGCTCAATCCCATTCTTCCTTTGCTTCTTGCACTGCTTGGATGCAATTTTCTTTGGCCGCTGGGGAGCAGGGAGACCACCTTCTTTCTCCTCCTCTGCCGCTACCTTTGCTTCCTAACAGCTTGGAGACTTTCTTCTTTTGCCTCTTGGGCTGCTTGGTCATGACTATCCATCATCTGCTGAAGTTGTAACATACAAGCGAGGAGATTCTCTAATTGTAGAGCATGCATCTGCATTATGGCCTACATCATAGCAATCATGCCTAGAGGGGATATATGTGCCAACCAAAGGTGGAGGTGTTGCTAGTCGAAACCTTTGAAGATAAACTTCAAATGACGGGAGGTATTGGTGGCAAGGCTCCACTTGCGCTAAAGCATAGTCTTCCTCCACGTTGCGGTCGGACTTTTCTCCAAAACTCATGGTCGACTTACTAGAGTGGGTCGTCACCATGCGCTTGCTATGCAACCTGGATCCTGTGGATTTCCCACTAAGCCTAAGCGATGGAGGGAAGTCATGGAGGGGCTACCTGACATAGAAGACGCATTGGAGGCCCTACTTCCACTTCCTAGCCCATTCCTGCTCCACACAATCTCAAGGAAATTTTCTCTGACGGTCTCAATAATTGTTCCCATCCTAACTACTAAGGAAGTGTGGAATGCTCATTGTATAGAGAGAGAGAGAGAGAGAGAGAGAGAGAGAGAGAGAAGAAAGATTTATTAATGTCCACTGGAGGCCTCTGGGGCCTATGGGACAAAGTACTCAAAAGAGAAAACTCATACAAGCCTCAATGGACTGGAGCAAAGGGCGCACTAAGGCCTTGCTGAGTACTAATCTATACTTGTCTAATGAGCTCAGTCGAAGCAAACTGAGAGATAGGACTCCAAAGCCGAAGCCCGGCACCGTGGTGGCTTTCTGGCAGGCTGTGAAAATATCTTGAATCTGCATCTGTCAGACTGTCTCCCGGGGGGGAGTCTCGATCTCTAAACCCCTTCAGCTATGTCCAGAGTGGCCCCTTGTCTTTGGCGGTCTCCACTGAGTGAAGCTGTGATAGAAGGACCTCAATAGAGTGTGCTCTAACCGCTCCTCGTGTCACATGGAGTCTCTGCATCCCACTCTCAACAACATCATGTCGGCTCCCTCTGCTGATCCAGGCTGCCTTCATATCAGCTAACTCCCCCTCCTCTATCCCGTTGTGACCTAGAGCTGACTCAAATGCATAGAAGTATGTGGCACGTCGCCGTCCTCAGTCACAGCCTGTGTGCCTTGAGGTCTGGTTGCCTCATGCTGCTCTCTGATCTGCCGTAGCAATGTCTCCATGTGTCAACGCATCTCCATCAAACATAGCCCAATGCAAACCTGGTCATGGAAGTGGATCAGTCGTGAGAGTGGACCGAAGCCGCATTTTCAACCATTACCACGTCTTGAGATTGTTGATCGTCTCAAAGACTGGGTTCTCCAATCGGATGATCATGTTTGCCAAGCACAATCGCTAGCTAACATTACTATTACATCTTTGTATGAGGTCTTATAGCCTCCTCCTTGGGTTTTTCCCTTCAAGTCAATCGTATCTGGTCTACGAGACGAGACTCGCATCTGTCCGATGGCGATCCGCAATGCATGTGAGACTCCTCTATCCTCGAGATACTGGGGTCTAATGATGAAACCCTCCTCTGATACTCTCAAGAAGTGATCGCGATAGAACTGGATCTTGCTAGGGAGCTCCTAGTCCCCTTTAAGTCCGAGACGTATGGAGCTGGAGGAGATCTAAGCGCCTGATAGGTTGACCTCATATCATAGAATCAACTCAGGAGGCACGTCCATGCTGTACTAGAATGGGGGAAGCCTGTCCATCTAAATACCGTGCCTGGCAAACCATGTGGATATGCGTGCATACCATGTATCTGCTTTTGCTCTCTGCTAGTCGTCGTCTGGATAGCCAGCCTCGGTAGTGAGGTAAGTCCCAAACTCTATAAAGAATGTCACTGTCTGAAAAAGGGCATCAAACTAGCCGCCCAAATCTCTTCCACTCTACCAACGGGAGATCACAACCCCAAAAGGGTGTTGCATACATGGCTGTCAGCTGCACTTAAGTTAAAAAGCTAGTCCTTCATTGGTGGATCCTAAAAGTGCGCTTGGAAGCACTCTCTCTCTAGTCGGACCAACGCACAATTCCCACGTGTGAGTTGTGCCTATGTTGCATGAGTCATCATGAAGATGGGTCCTGAAGACTACTCGCAAGTATGTGTAGGACTGCACTATCTCCATTGGCTCACCTCATAGATGAAGCTATGTTGGTGAAGCACTACGCATGAGGTGTTGAAGATCATAACCTTGGTTTTACTGTAAGTTCTCTCTGCAAAACACCTCCAGGGCCTCCATATGCCTCTGTAGCCCCTCCACTGAAGATGATATGAGGACAATGTCATCCGTGTATAGCAATCTCTGTACCATGACGCTGTCTATGAACGATGTAATCTCTTCAATGTAGAGTCTGAAGAGGGTCCGTGAGAGGGAGCAACCCTGCTTCACCCCTATCGTGCTCTTGACCCCGATCTGATAAACCTCCTAGGGCACAAACTCTACTCGGACAGGCTCATATAGGCTCATCATGCCCCATATTAGTGTCTCTGGTATCCGAATCTCCTGCAATCTCCTAATCATGCAGGACCGCAGGACAGTGTCGAAGGCCTTCCGAAAGTGTACAAAGCACGCGTAGACTTTCTGGTGTCTGGACCTCCCCTCCCCTCAATGATATCCCTCAAAGTGAGGATGTGATGTAGAGTGGAATGCTGCCACCAAAATCCTACCTGTCCTTGAGCCAACAAAAGATTGAAGAGTCTAAAGGGTGGGGCCACTAAATAGGCACCCCCAAGGCTGATGTCTGTAAACATCGCATAGTCACTGCAAGAGAAAGAAAGAAAGAAAGAACTCTCTCATGAACCTTGTTTGCCTCTACATAGATGAGCTTGATACTTTTATGTTGACTTTGGGAGGGGATGGATGCTCTCTTGCTAGTACTTTGATTCAGATCTTGTTGTATGCATGTGATGTGGTGCTCTTATTGTTGGAAAGGTCACCTCCCCATCTATAAGCCCCCAAATGAGGAGAGCCTGGGGGAGGGAGACCTAGGGCAGAATGTGCCCAAAGAGAGATTACCTCGATGTGTGGACCTGGGACAGATCTGGAGCATTCATGGTTGGTGGGGTATCCCAAGGATGAAAGGCTGCATCAGGAGCAGCTCATGTGCAGGAAGATGGCACGGACACATTGTCTTGGATCAGGCCTGGCATGAGGCACTCAGAGGACAGCTTCAGGATGACACAAGGCGTGGAGTCATGGCTAGACTGTGGGCAGGATTGCGACCTGCAACAGACACCAGCAGATGGTGTCAGCATGGCGAGCCATATTGCGAGGGTAGTGGGCAGGCGAAGGGCCTGCAACAGACCCTGATGATGGTGCATAGGTTGGCGCAGCAGAAGCAGGGTGAACAGGCGCTGGCATGGCGGGGGATGGAGCATCACATGGAAGCCCATATGGAGGGCTGGTTGGGCTGGGCAAAGCCAGCCAACCAGGCCCTATCTAGGGCTGCCCAAGGCCTCAGCCCTTGCATGGAATCGTGGGCCAGCAAGCCCTGGAAAAGAGAGCCTAGGAGGGCGATTTTGTGAGGCCCAGGAGGGGCCAGAAAAGTCGGCCAGGGGGGGCAGGAAGAACTGACCAGGTCGGCCAGATCTAGGGGCCTGGGTCGGTAGGTTTTGCCAGCCCCTTGGGGCCTATAAAAGGAGAGGCACTTGCCTCATTTATCATCCAACTATCCAGCAATTCCACGGCAGAAAGGAGCAGCAGGAAGCCTACTCTCTAGGCCTATCTACAGGAGGTGAGAGAGTGCAACAAGGGCTGCAGACTTAGCCAAGAAGGGCTGGACCTTGGCTGTCTTCTAGGGCAGCAAGGTGCTGAGATCATCATCTTCTGGAGCAGCCATTCACAAGCAGGTTGGAGCAATGGAACAGTTATCTTGGGGCCTACATTCAGGAGGACCAAGGGGACCTGTGTGCTACAGACAAAGCTTGGCAGGGGCTGCCCACCTAGGCTCATTCATAGGCAGTAAGGTGGAGAAGAACACACTGGACGGAAAGTCTACAGACGCTCGAGGTGGAGCACGTGGGCTCGAGTCTAGAGATAACTGGCTGATAGGAGAAGGACCTTGTGGTAAGATCAGAGGACCACACCATTGGTGAGACTCTGGATCTATATCTTTTGTATTGTGTCCATAGTTTTGGACGGAAATATATTATTTTGGTGTCTTCTATATCTGGCTGGTTTATTGTCTATTGATGAGTTTGCACATCTAATCTATGTGACGCACATTAAGTAAAGAAGTTTGTGATTCCACACCCCACACACATACTGTGTGAGCTCTTGGGCATTACTATAAGTCTTCCGCTACGTGTACCCTCTGTTGGGTAATTTTCTAACATGGTATCAGAGCCCAAGTAGGAGGCTCACAGGTGTGGGAGCCTGAAGGCAAGGACCTTGGGACGACCTTGATTCAGAAGCTCTTGGGAATCGACTTCCACGACTGGAGGATAGTGCCCTTGCAAGAAGAGGGTGACTCAAGGTCAGTCAGGTGCGTTTAAAGTTCGCGGTCCAAGTTATCTGGAGATGTACTTTTGTTGCAAACCTTGCCAAAGGAAGGACGGGTTAAAACAGACCCTCAACGCACGGTGCCTGGAAGACTCCAAGTTGTTCACTCATTATGAGGGGGACAACTGGAAGATCGTGACGGCTGGATTGCTCGAGTTCGAAGGCAGGAATGTGACCGAAGGAGGTGCAGCCAAGAGGTGCTACCAAAGATGGACATGTGTACCAAGATGGTGTGCGGAAGCGGAACCAGACCTGGTGGAGCAGGAGCCACTGGATGAAAAGCCATGAAAAGATTTCGACATCGAAGAATTCCAGAGGACTACGACCAGGAAGTTACTCGAGCATCGTCATCGACGTGTTGGCATTGGGCCTAGATGTGTCAGTGAGACGGGGTGTTGGAAAGGTCACCTCCCCATCTGTAAGCCCCCAAATGAGGAGAGCGTCGGGGAGGGAGACCTAGGGCTGGATGTGCCCAAAGAGAGATTACCTCGATGTGTGGATCTGGGACAGATCTGGAGCATTCATGGTTGGTGGGGTATCCCAAGGATGAAAGGCTGCATCAGGAGCAGCTCATGTGCACGAAGATGGCGGGGACACATTGTCTTGGATCAGGCCTGGCATGAGGCACTCAGAGGACAGCTTCAGGATGACACAAGGCGTGGAGTCATGGCTGGACTGTGGGCAGGATTGCGACCTGCAACAGACACCAGCAGATGGCGTCAGCATGGCGAGCCATATGGCGAGGGTAGTGGGCAGGCGAAGGGCCTGCAACAGACCCTGATGATGGTGCATAGGTTGGCGCAGCAGAAGCAGGGTGAACAGGCGCTGGCATGGCGGGGGATGGAGCATCACATGGCAGCCCATATGGAGGGCTGGTTGGGCTGGGCAAAGCCAGCCAACCAGGCCCTATCTAGGGCTGCCCAAGGCCTCAGCCCTTGCATGGAATCATGGGCCAGCAAGCCCTGGAAAAGAGAGCCTAGGAGGGCGATTTTGTGAGGCCCAGGAGGGGCCAGAAAAGTCGGCCAGGGGGGGCAGGAAGAACTGACCAGGTTGGCCAGATCTAGGGGCCTGGGTCGGTAGGTTTTGCCAGCCCCTTGGGGCCTATAAAAGGAGAGGCACTTGCCTCATTTATCATCCAACTATCCAGCAGTTCCAGGGCAGAAAGGAGCAGCAGGAAGCCTACTCTCTGGGCCTATCTACAGGAGGTGAGAAAGTGCAACAAGGGCTGCAGACTTAGCCAGGAAGGGCTGGACCTTGGCTGTCTTCTAGGGCAGCAAGGTGCTGAGATCATCATCTTCTGGAGCAGCCATTCACAAGCAGGTTGGAGCAGTGGAACAATTATCTTGGGGCCTACATTTAGGAGGACCAAGGGGACCTGTGTGCTGCAGACAAACCTTGGCAGGGGCTGCCCACCTAGGCTCATTCACAGGCAGTAAGGTGGAGAAGAACACACTGGACGGAAAGTCTACAGACGCTCGAGGTGGAGCACGCGGGCTCGAGTCTAGAGATAACTGGCTGATAGGAGAAGGACCTTGTGGTAAGATCAGAGGACCACACCATTGGTGGGACTCTGGATCTATATCTTTTGTATTGTGTCCATAGTTTTGGACAGAAATATATTATTTTGGTGTCTTCTATATCTGGCTGGTTCATTGTCTATTGATGAGTTTGCACATCTAATCTATGTGACGCACATTAAGTAAAGAAGTTTGTGATTCCACACCCCACACGCACACTGTGTGAGCTCCTGGGCATTACTATAAGTCTTCCGCTGCATGTGCCCTCTGTTGGGTAATTTTCTAACACTTATTTCATTAGAGGTCCCTTGACCGCTTGGATCTTGCTTCTATGATCACTTGTCATGATTAAATCATCTACATACATAACTATAATCATGGTTTTACCTCCTTTGCTGAAAAGATAGATGTTACGAGACAAACAATTCTCATGGACGTAGTCATCAATCCTCTGGTACCATGCCCTCGAGGCCTGTTTCTGCACGTACAAAGCTCTGTGAAGTCTGCACACTTTCTTACCATCTCTAGGATGTCGCAACCCTTCCGATTGCTCAACATATACATCTTCTTGAAGTTCTCCATTTAAAAAGGTTGATTTCACGTCGAAATATGGGTCACTCATGGTGGGCTGCCAAAGCTATCACTGTGCGAATAGTAACCCATCCTGGCTGTAGGAGCAAATGTCTCTCCATAGTCCACTAAGCACTCCTTATGCATGTGTGTAGCCTTTGCCCACTTATCTTTCCTAGTATGTGTCCATAGTGCCATCGGACTTGTACTTGGCATGGTACACCTACTTAGTTCCTATGATTTTCCTGTTCAAAGATCTCTCAACCAGGTCCAAAGTGTGATTCTTCAAAATGGCGTCCATCTCTGCTTTCATGGCAGCCTGGTGCTCCCTTTGCTTCTTCAAAGGCTTTCGGCTCCAACCTTTTGTATCTAAGCCATCAATGCGTAGTTCACAGTAGTAGCTTTTCTTTGGTAAATCTGTCACTCCTGAATCTTCTAGTGTCTTGAATACCACTCCGTAACTTTCTTTCTCTCACCGGTGTACTTTTTGTTGGCGAAGCTGCCTCAATCTCTAACTCTGACTCAGAGCCTTGGTCTCTTCTTCTTGCGTGATTTGCAAGCCTTAAGTCTTTGGGAAACCACTGGAGCTTCTAGTGCTACTGCTTGTGGCCGGGACTCTATCTCTTGGAACACCATGTCCCTGCTCACCATAGCTTCTTCTGTGGGTCGTAAGTCAAAATGACCTTAGTCAAAGTGAGGACAACAATTCCAGCAGCAGTAGGCACATCAGCTCCTTCCGTATAGGCCATCACAGGCGATGGACCACTAGCTGCACAATCCTTCAGCAGCAGACCCCATAGCTTCACCAGGAAACCCATAGCTTCTCCAGGAACCCTCCTGTCATGGGGGAGTTCTCCCCTAGCCTCTAAAGCATAGCCTCCATCATAGGTATGGACAGTTTCATTGCTTCAGCATAGGATGATAGCCCTTTAGTGGAGACTTAGGTGCATTCCCTTTTTAATGAGGGGACCAATGGAGACGTGGTGTAACTAAAGACAAAACAGCCACGGAAACCAGGACTCCCCCTGGATCAAAAGGGACCACAGCAAACACCGTGTGTATCAAACCCACCTAGAAAGCAACCGACACAAGCTCAAATGGAAAGGCAGCTATGTAGAATTGAACAACCAGCTAACAGAATCTCTAACAGAGGCAACCCACATATGTTTTATAAAAGGCAAAAGGAGCAAAGGAATGCCCTGTAACAGCTGGTGTGATATGGAATGTAGAGATGCTAGATGCATGGAACTTAGCAATAACAAGAGAAAAGCCGCAATAATAGGGAATACAAAATAGTAAATAGGACAAAAAAGAGGAGATTCTTGCAAAGCATACAACAGTAGAGGTACGAACAGCTCAAGAGGGACCCAAAACAATTCTTCAAATAACTCTTTGCAAAAAAATCAGGTGATTGGATGAGGGCTCAGAGTGGAGCAAGGTCCCGAATTGCAGGCTACATACTCCAATTGCTATATGTAGATGACGTGGTCCTATTTGGAAGGGATGGATACACATGGATGCTTTTCCAGCATGCAAGTAAACATCGTAAGGACCAAGGTTATGGTCATTGGGAAAAGACACATCCAACCCACGTTCACATTTGAGAGACAGGACTTAGGTGGTACACTCCTCCAAGTATCTGGGCCTAGAATTCACAGACTACTGCAAGTACAACATCTGTGGAGAGAAGGATCCTTGGGGAATGAAGGCACTTTCCAGCCTACAAAGAAAATGCAAAAAGTCCGCATCTGGAATTGGGGAATGCAAAAATTTCTATGCAAACTGTCATTCTTTATGGATGCCAGGCCTTGGCTCCAAGGCTTGCCAGAGGCTCATGGAAGAGTGTGGAGAGAGCTTTCTAATATCCCTAGCTGAAACGGGCATGCTACCACTAGAAGGGGAAGCCCTATGGCAACACAACAAATATCTCAATACAGTTGCAAAAATGGTCAAGGACAAGCTCCCTTACAAAGCAAAGGAAGCAACCAAACACAAAGGCTGAAACAAATCAGGAATAGAGTGGCTGGGATATTGGGCGATAGACACATCAAAACTTCCAGACACCGACATTGACATCAAAGAGCTGGTAACATAAAAAATTTTAATGGAAAAATGTGCTGTGAGAGGATCGAGTTTGCAGCGTATGCCCATCACAAACATGGAGGACAAATGCTACACACTCCTCACCAAGTATTCAGACTCACCCCCCTACATTCATACCACGGCCCTTTCAGTTTCAAATTCCTCGAGGACCCGAGTTTCCACTAGTTGACCCACTAGATGTTTGGGAGTCTCTCCTCATGGAGGTACACAGTATACGAGCCTGTGAGGTGGAGCTGACCCACTTTGCACGAGAGAAGGATCGCTTCACACAAGATCAGGCCCGTGTTCTACAGGGGCAGGACCGGGTTATACGGGAGTAGGTTGGGCTCATCCAAGGACTCAGACATGAGGTTTCATAGCTCCAAAAGGAGGTTACCGCCTTACGTACAACCCCTGGGAGCACACAAGTGATGGAGGCACAAATTACTAGTATGCAATATGTCATTGAGGAGACATCCAAATGGGTGGATGTAGCCAAACAGGAGCTTGAGAAGGCAACCGTTTCGGCTACTCTGATGGAGCAGCAACAGAGGGCTAGCAAGGCCCTCACCATCAAGGTTCGTGGAATCCCCGTACCAAAGTTACACCAATGGATGATGCGATCAGTTTTGTGGCTACCGCCTTAGGGGTCGCAGAGCACGCGGGGGCCTGGTGTGTGGGGAGAGACCCCAATCGAGAGCAGCCCCTCATCATACGATTCCATGATGCTCAAGCTCAGTTAGCAGCCTTACGCCGTAGATCGGTCCTATGGGACCACCTATTGATCTCCATGGATGAGGATTTGACACCCCTACAGGTTGAGGAGAGGCGCACCCTGATGCAGTAGCGTGATTTGGCCCGCAAAGACGAGAAGTGGGTGGTTGTTCGAGATGGGTGATTCCTTGTTGGCCCCCGTCGAGTACCCAACCCCCCTCCACCTAGGGGGATGCGGTCTATGAGACTCGGGATACGAAGACCATGTCCTGTACCATTGGAACTACAATGGTACCTTACCGTCACAACCAAGGAATTTCTCGGAGTCCTATACATGCTGCGACATCGCCGCAACATAGTCTTCTACACAGAGACTTGAAAATGACGTAGACCCAAAGGCTTTGAAATTTCATAAATTTGCATTCCATTCCATAAAATTCGCATTCCATTCTATAAAATTTGCATGCCACACTGAGTGCCAACATCAAATGTCCCTTTTTTATGGTCAATATCAAAGACGGGAAGTGGGTGGTTGTTCGAGATGGGTGACTCCTTGTTGGCCCCCGTCAAGTACCCACCCCCCCCTCCACCTAGGGGGACGCGGTCTATGAGACTCGGGATACGGAGACCATGTCTTGTACCATTGGAACTACAATGGTACCTTATGGTCACAACCAGGGAATTTCTCGAAGTCCTATACATGCTACGACATCGCCGCAACGTAGTCTTCTACACAGAGACTTGAAAATGACGTAGACCCAAAGGCTTTGAAATTTCATAAATTTGCATTCCATTCCATAAAATTTGCATTCCATTCTATAAAATTTGCATGCCACACAGAGTGCCGACATCAAATGTCCCTTTTTTATGGTCAGCCATGGAGGGATAATGTAGGTTGTGACTACTACTGGCCACGTGGACAGATGTCCACATGGATTAAGACCATCCATAGCCAATCTAAGATGCAAATGCTTAGTCTCAAGCCCAAACTCTGCCACTTATTCTCAATGGTGCGGAATGTGTAGGAGGTCCTCGAGTATGACCTGGTTCACCTCGTGATACCCAAGTGGGAGGAATCAATGTTGTACCTAGAAGAGGGGAAGTCTATCCATGTGGAGCATCAATCTCTCAAACCACCTGCCTGTGTGTGCATACCAACATCTCTCATCACCCTCAACTGCTAGGGCCATAGAGGAGGATAATGCCAGCCATGGTAGTCTACAACGCCCTGAAGTGCAGTCTCTATACCCTCTGACACAATATAGATATGTGTAGGCTAGGACAAGCAACGGAAGCTCAAAATGAAGGAGAGAAGACAAAAACGAGATGCTGTAATGAATTGCTGCAAAATTGAGTGGAGGCTCAAGAGAGAGCCAATATAACAAAACCCTTCAGAGTGCCCTGAGTGTCCTAAGTGGCACATGTACTAATTGTACCAACTGACCTAACTGACTATAACTAGGCCTACAAGGCACAACCAAGGAACGAGTGGCATCTAGGGATAGCCCATAGAATGGCCTACAAACACCCCCTCGATGGTATGGGCTAAAGTATCTTGGGCACATCTCAAAATACCTGAATATCTAGTATCATAGTTGCACATGTTCATCTTGTAAGGATATAGCAACCTATGACTGTACAGAGTACAACAAATCAAGTCACAAAAGATACTAAGTTTAAAGCTTGCAGAAAAGCTTCAAACTTAGGTCGAGGAAGAGCCTTCATAAAAATATCTACCAAGTTGTCTTCACTGGGAACATAAGACAACTAAATATCACATGTTGATAATCTCTCTCTGACATAGTGATAGTTCACCTTAATATGCTTTGTGCGAGCACGGAAAAATGGATTCCGTGCAACAGCCAAAGCACTCTGACTATCAGTGAAGATGACGGTGGGAGTAGTCTGGCATGCATGAAGATCTAGAAGTAACTTCCGGAGCTAAACACACTCCACTGTAGCTATAAAAGCTGCTCTGTACTCAGCCTCACATCTAGAAGTAGCAACTGTAGTCTACTTCTAGCTGAACCAAGAGATGCATGAAGTACCAAGCATGAAACAATTGCCAATATGTGACAGACGGGTGTCCGAACAGCCAGCCCAATCTCTATCAATGAATCCATGCATAACAAGTGAAGAATCGGCCTCATAAAGGAGACCCAAATGCTGAGTGCCTTTGAGATACCTTAAGACACGCTTCACGGCCTACCAATGTTTCGTAGAGGGGCTGTGCATATATCTGTTCACTCTCTGTCCCTATCCAATTTTTAAAATAACTTCAAAAAATATTATGAAATTTATAAAAGAAATCCTTTTTTAAAAAATTTAAAAAGCATCATAAATTAATACCCCTCCCCTCCCTGCCAAAGCTCTCCCCCATCACCATCTGTAATCTTCAGATCCTTATTTTTTATCCTATCAACATTTGGAACAGCTATTCTTTCAAAATATTTTCTATATCTTCTCCTTTCAACATGCCAAGACACCATCAGACAAGTGCATCACTTTCATCACCTGCAAGAATATGTTCACTTTAGCACATTTGTATACCTGCTAGCTACAAATTTTCATATGTTGCAAACACGAAAATTCTCCCCTATCAAAGGTCCTCACCTCTCCTTTCTTGTTTGCATTGGTGACACCTTTAACATGCTCATCACAAAAGCATATCTTACAGCGAAGACAGGTGTATAATCCCATCCGGTTACAAGATAAACAATGAAAAGTTTCACTGTCAAGCTGTTGGCATGATGCTTGATGCTCAAATTGGTCATCTTCACATAACCATTGGTCACATGAGAAGCATCGAAAGATTCGACCTCCATGCTCCCAAACAGCCCGTTCGCATTCCACACACACAGCATCTATGAGTGGGCACGTACAACAGTGCGATGTTAAACATCGTCTTGAATGACATAGGAATGCCTCGCAGAAGTCACAAATGCAACCAACCATTCCCATCCCTGCAGAAAAACAATCAAACCTTTTCTGTAAAATGTATACACAATATAAATACAAATTAAAAACAATCAAGCACAAATATAGACCTCCCAATACTGTCATAACCAGCAACCACATAGAGTGTATTGCTAAAGTTATAAACAACAAGAAATTCTGAAACGAGAATGATAGATGTGCCTAGCTTCTTCTTGTAGCATACCTACACTAATTGCTATTAAAGAAACTACACGACTCATTGAAAGAATAATATAATATCAATAGTCACTCTTAACACAAATACATCACAAATATGGATTTTACAAGGGGAGCTAGGTACAGCCAAGAACTACATTTCCAGACTTCAAGCAAGAGGCTGTCGTTCAAGATCAACCTCAATGGTTGGTACAAAAAGGGGAGAAACAGAGTTGCTCTGGTCCATAAAAACACTATTTCAAGGGTGAGGCTTAACCACGAGCTCTAACAACTAAAAAATAATAGCAGCCAAAACGAAGTGTTAAAAATCAGCTACACCTTTCCTCAAACCTTAAGGAAAGCTTAGTTGCTTACAACAAATTAAAATTTTGATAAAGCAAGCATAACATAGGAAAGAAGGGAGTTTGTAAATGACTTCAGAAAAATTATGAGTAGATGAGAAAAGTAAAAAAGTAAAAATAACTTAATAAGCAAAGATACTCTATACTCTTATGTTCTCATCAGTACCCAAGCATAAGTTGCCATCTGGGTTTCGAAAGATTTCGGAATCTCTTTGGGTAAAGTCAATGCTTACTACGCCTTGAAATCCCAACCCAAACAGCAAAAGCTCAGATAGCAAAAAGGAATAAACAAAGCAGAAATAAGAGTATGATATTCAACACAGCATACTCAGGTCGTTGTCATTTATCAGAGTTATCAACCTCTAAACCTAAAGAAGATTAAGTAATGCTAAGATCCAAGAAACTTCTATAACTTCTACTGGCTGTACGATTGAGTTCACAAAATGCTCAAGGATAGATTCCTCCACTGAATCTTTGTATATAAAATCTGTAAAGTTTGGAACGTCTGCAACAAATAAGTTGTCTATGAAGCTCCTAGCCTGACTAAGTTTGTGAAGAACGATTGGACAAGTCTTACAAGAAACCAATCCTTGCATAAACTCAAATTCATAGGTAAAAAGATAGAGCCTCGCCTGTGACGTGCTTGATGCAAGAATGCACCTCTCGTTGTCGTTCGTAGGTACAACTGAAAAATAGCTTTCAAACTGATTTAGCCACGAAATCAGCACTAAAGGCTTGGTCTTACTGCCATACCGAATAAAATTGGCCTTCCCATGAAAAGAAGATTTGACAGGCTGCTGGACTATCTCCCTTCCTACATTTCCATGTGGTCAGAATAGAGAAATGAGAAGTTGCCGGTCTCGTTCTTCCTTCTCGTCCCGAGCGATGTGCTCTCTAAGCTCCCTAGCTTCTTGAGCCTCAAGCACTCTGGCAACCTTCTCCCGACCTCAACGTTCCCTAGCTTCGTGGGCCTCGAGCAGTCGGAACTCCTTGGCTTCCTGGCCTCACAGTCCCTGGCAGCCTACTCTCGATCTTGGAGTTCCTTTGCTTCCAGAGGCTCACGATCGTGCTCTTCGTTTGCCTTCCAAGCTGCTCTCTGGCGTCTTGCTTACAATTATCCCGCATCTCCTGGAGCTAAACCATGCGGTTTAAAGAGCCTCTCTCATCATAGTTTGCATCATGGCCATCATGGCAGAAACTGGCATTGGGGCCCCTGCAAGATTCTATGGTGGTGGGGCTTGGGAAGTGGATCCCTCATCCCAACCGGTGTTGGCCTTCTCGCTTGTACCCATGGTGTCCTTTCCGGATCTTGTTTGTACCATAAAACAATGGGGCTGTCCCTGAACTACACCTCCTTATGTCAGGAAAGAAAATCTGAAGCTCTGATACCAATGAAACAGGGAGAAATCCTAACTCATACTCTCTCCTGCCCACTACTACCTAAATTGATAGAATAATGCAAAACACAATTGGGACTGTGAAGTGAGTGTGAGAGTCAGAGAGGAATATAATGAGCATCTGAAGAGGAAAGAATAACTGAAATAATATATTTCCCAAAGGGCTGAATACAACTGTAAATAACTGAAAGGACTAAGTACTATATGGAGGTGTGAACCCTCACTACAAAAGAGGAATGGAAATACTGTATGGAGGGGCTAAACCCTCACTGCTAAACTGTATGCTGATGGAGATAAGGGACTGCTCTAATGCAGAACTCTAATTGCTGCTGTCTGGACTGAACCAGGCCTGTAGAGGAGCCTGCAGATGCGCAGAATCGGGGCATATCTGCTGTTGACTGTCCTGGGCCTGAACTGTTGCTAATCCCTTGCCGCTGGCTGAGGTTGTAAAGTCCCAAACTGCTCTAAAGATGGGATGAAGCATGAGGCCCATGGGGGCTCCCTTATATAGGCTTTTAGGGCAAATAGACCGACCCTAGTAGGCTGGTCAACGCCGTCTGTTGACCAGGGTGGTCAAAAGTCAATGCAATGACTTTTTATCAGAAAAGTCAACTCTGCGGTTTTTGACCTATGATGTTTTCTAAGGCTACTTGGTGGTATTTGATGGCACTGCAGCCTGTAGGCAGCATGCCACAGGCTATGGATGCCCGTGACACCCCATTGTGGTTGGCTTGCTTATGCAAGAGGACCTAGCCGACTAGCAGGTCAGCCTAACCCTTCCCACGTGGGTCGGCTCGAGTTTACCCGACAAGTCTAGTCCGTGTAACCCACCTAGATTGGGTAGCCAAATTGGCCCTCAAAACTACTCCCCAACCATGGCTGCTGGGGCGACCTGACACTGTACTACAGCTCCAAATCCAGCCCCTATCCCATCATGAAAACAAGCCCCTGACCTGCACGGTACCCTAGCAAGATGGCGATGACATGCCCCTACCCTAGCAGAAGTCCAGCACCCTACTAACCTAATGATCTACCTCACACAAGGTGGGAACACCCACAAAACAGCCCTCACTCTGTACTATACATACAACAGATGTCAAACTCTAGCACCCCCTCAACTCCTGGATATCAGATCAACCCGTTTGTTCTCCAGCAAAGCAGCTGCCCTCACTCCCTACTGTATATACAAGAGATGTCAAACTCTAACACCCCTTCTCAGCTCCTGGATGTCGGATCAACCCAAGGGAGTTAGCATGTTCTCCAAGCAGCTATTATGGAAGAGGCTTGGTAAACAGGTCCGCAGCCCACCACATGGTCCATTGGTGCTAAAAAAGACCACAGAATCAAATGGTCATGGATTCTGTCAAGCAAAACCCCATTCAGTCACGTAGCCACATCAGCCATACCACCTCAGATGCTCAGCCACAGGCTCCCAATCCTGATGTCAATCTTCCCGTGTCTAGCTCCTCCCTAGTCTGTGTCACTCCATCAGTGTAGATTGCCTCTTCCAAGATCCTTCATATGCTACTACTGTTGCAAACGCTACAATCCTATGTTCTAGGGCATCTGCACAAACGAGCTCAACACCCCCCAGTGGAAGCCTCAGGGCTAGTCTAGTATGCCACCGCTAAGTTGATGAACCTGCACGTACCTAGTACAACATGGAAGTAATCTACTTACAAGGACCATCCATGGTACAATTGGTGCTCACATCCCCTAGCAAGCAATGTACTAACCAAAAAATGTCGAGTGGCTCATGTACAAACCATTGCCGCGGAACAGGAAACTCCCTCTGGATCTACCAGATCTCTATTCCCGAGATGGTGGTCTGCATACGTCCACTCGAGTCAACGGGGACTAAATCCTACAGTTGCAAAGCCTGCGTGGAAGCCTGCCTTGAACTAAGCTGCATATGCCTCTGCCCACATGTGTAGGTACAACAGTGTCCCTATGTATTGCCACCAACTCGCAAGCCATACACCATCTGGTAGCGTATAGCTCGCAGTGGCGTATCTACAGCCAACTGCCACTCATCACCTCCCTGTCTCCTGGTAAGATGGAACAGAGAGTTTGTAAACACCATGATCCACTCTCTTGCCCCAAACCACCTATCCTGTGACAATGTCCCTATTGGCCACAGAATGCTTATCGAATTGCATCCATTTGCCAATCTTGCACATCTCGTGCACTAACAACAAAATGAAGCCCATTGATGGTACAAACAATACTTTGGAGGAATGCTTCCCCCCTCTGCCATCCGGAATGATCTCGAGCCTTCCCTTCTTGCTACGTCCTTGGTTCTGGGGGCAGCCAAATCCTCTGCATCTCCTCCTTGTGGAGAACTCTGAGACCGTTTCTCTTGATCAAGCACCATTGGCATGAGCACTTCCCAAGTGAGAATGTTCAACCTTCCCACTAGTGATAAAAGAAGAATAGAAAGCTGAGTACTGGAATAAAAGATGAGACATAGTGTGATGGGCATGTCCTCGAATGGGATCTTCTTTCCTACCTGGAGAGCCTTCTGCAGAAGTGCATGGAGCTTGTTGATATCCCTACATGGTGGCTGACTTGGCAGGATTCAATACTCTTATCTGCACTTCAAGGGAGACACTCTTCATCAGGGAGACTCGGTTGTAGAGTGATGCCAAGTGCTTCCATATACCCTTTGCCAGCGTCATATGCTTGACGTAATTGATAAGCTGAGGAGTACAATTCAAGAAAATAAAGGAATGGGCACGTGCATTTACCCAATCCTAGAGTTGGGCCAAGGTCTCGGCCTCCTTTTGCTCAAGGATCCCAAGGTGCTCTGCGAGCGGATCTGGCCTGTTGATGCACACAAGGATAAAGTCGGCCAAGTCATAGGACTGAAATACAGACTCAATCATCACTCTGCAAACTCTGTAGTTGTTGCTATCCAACTGACAGTCAATGGGAAAGGTGGGTAAAACGGGGATCTTGACTTGTTTCTCAGTCATCTCGAGTAAGCTTGCCATCTCAGAGGGGATGTAGCTCTTGTGAAAGGGAGGGTGGGTGGGAAAAGAAAAGGAGATAGAAGGCTGGGAAAGAAGAGAGAAGGAGGCTAGAAAGAAGAAGAGGCTGGAAAGGAGGAAGGGGATGCTCCGTTGCTTGTTGCCTTCAGCTCCTTCATACCAAGCTCTTGCTGTCCACGCCTTGCTACACCAAGATCGCCTTCAGCCCCAAGCACAACTTGCCTTTCTCCTGCACAACGGATCTGCCTACATCTCTCAACAGCACGCTTCAATGGTCCATTGTTGACCTCCAACAGCAGCAAAGAATCCGAACTATTGCTTGCTCCAAAAGCTCTCCAAGTTCCAGCATCTAGCTGACTTGTTGCTCCAATTCCATGTGAAATTGCAGCGACGGATTCAAATAGCAAACAGAGTAGCACACCAAGCAAACAACTCGCCCTTTTTTGTAAAGAAAGAAACACTTATTATACCCTTCACGGACACTTCGAGCTGTCACCAAATGTGGCTCAAAAGCCTCCTTTTTATAGGCTGGGGCAGTCCATCATGGTTGCCCACAGTCGATCAAGTAGGTTGGCTGTAATTTTGGTGTACGCTTGACTTGGGCAAGGCAGAGGTCCCATTGTTGGCCGATTTAGCCAACCAGCTCGTGCGCCGTGGCTTGCCTCACCCTGATTGCCAGGCATTGTCTACAAATGGCCTAGAACTTGAGACTTGTGTGGAGATTTTTATGACCACACCCTCAATTAGTGAGTCACCTGTATGCAAAAATTTCTTTAATCGAGAAACATGAAACACTGTGTGCACCTTACAACCCTGTGGTAATTCTAATTTATAGGCTACCTTGCCTATTCTTTTTAGAATTAACCACGGCCCACAATATCGGGGTTTCTGTAGTCAACGACTTAAGAGTGCGAAGGAACTCTGAGAAAAAATTTTTCTGCTTCCTTAAATTCTCTAACGGATCTGTTTTCATCCGCATACGCCTTAGCTCTATCCATAGCTTGGCGGATGTTAGCTCTCGCAAGTGCTAGCATCTCCCGCATCTGAACCACAAAGTTCGCGACACTAGTACTTTCTGAGGTACTCCAATTGTAGTTGGATTCGCTGGTCTATAACCATAGTTCAGCTCAAACGGACTAAATCTTGTAGAGGAATCTTTCTATCATTGTAGGCAAATTCCAACAGTGGCAACCACTTGTCCCATGTATGTTGCCTCAATGATACATATGCTCTAAGCATATCCTCTAAAATTTGGTTGATTCTTTCCGTCTGACCATCCGTTTCTCGATAATCCCCACTACTCATTCCCAACTCAATCCTTAGTGTCTCAAACACTGCAGTCCAAAAATGACTGGTAAATTTGACATCCCTGTCTGACACTATGGATTTGGGTAATCCATGCAAACGAAATATATGTTTAATAAACAAATCCACCACTTGCGGGGCACTAACAGACTCTCTAGTTGGAATGAAGTGAGCCATCTTAGTAAGACGATCAACTATCACAAGGATAGAATCATATCTACCTTGTGTCGTAGACAGACCTACAATAAAGTCCATGGAAATGCTCTCCAACCTACCTAGTGGTATTTCCAAAGGTTGTAAAAGTCCGACTGGCTTCACCCACTCTGCCTTACTTACCTGACACGAAAAACAACGTGTCACATATTCATGAATATGTTTTTTCATTTTCGGCCAAAAGAAATCTCGCTTCACGAGATCATATGTTTTCTCGACTCCTAGATGTCCCGCACATGGGCTATCATGGCATTGGTGAATGACTCTCTGCCTGAGAGCATTCTGATTAGGTACTACTACCTTGCCATTTCTTTTCAGCATACCATCTCCTATGGTATATCTTGCATAAGTTTGGCTGGATGCCAGGTCATCCTTTTTCCCAAGTTTGAATACATGAGCCTTAGGCCAAAGGCTCTCGACGAGCTCGTCCACCTTTTGAGTTTCTCTAATCTTGGTCATTAGAGTACTCTCTAATACCGTGAAACTCATATGATGCATAATGCGTGACAATGCATCAGCAACTTTATTATCCTTCCCTCTTCGGTACCGAATCGTCAAGTTAAACTCTTGCATGAGCTCTGCCCACCTAGCTTGGCGGCCTCTCAAGTCAGGTTGTTTACAAAAATGTTTCAGAGTATCATGATCAACATCAACATAAAACTCTGACCCATACAAATAATGTCTCCATGTTTTCAAAGCATGGACAACAGCATACAAGTCTAATTCATGAGTTGGTCAATTTTATTGAGAGGGAGAAAGCTTCTTGCTTTCAAAGGCTACTGGCCCTCCCTCTTGGAGGAGAGCTGCTCCTACCGCAATGCCACTTGCATTGGTTTCAAAGAAAAACGGTTTCTGGGGATCAACTATTTTTAACACCGGTCTTGAGACCACAGCTTGTTTTATGGTGTTAAAACTTTTCTGTTGATTCTGTCCCCATATAAAAGGTACTTTATTTAAGGTTAGATCAGTCAATGGCGATACTATTTCGGAATTTCCTTTGATATGCCTTCGATAAAATTGGACAAATCCCAAGAATGATCGCAAAGCGGTCAAACCCTGAGGGATAGGCCAAGTTAGTATCGCAGCCACTTTCTTTGGATCCATTTCTATCCCCTCAGGAGTAATAATAAATCCTAAATATTCAAGTCTTACCATACACAGCATAGTTTTCTTTTTATTTACATAAAGACTGGCTTTCCTCAAAGTATTGAACACTATTCTTAAGTGTTCGTGATGCTCAGCAATACTTTTGTTGAATACAAGAATATCGTCAATAAAATAAACTACAAACTTCCCAATATATGGACATAGTAAATCGTTCATACGCATGACGAATGTAGCTGGAGCATTGATAAGTCCAAACAGCATTACCAAAAACTCATAATGTCCAAACCTGCTTCTAAAAGCAGCTTTATGCACATCCTCAGCTCTAATACGAATCTGATGGTAGCCACATTTAAGATCTATCTTACTGAAAATTACAGCCCCATGTAATGCATCTAGCAAATCTTCGATCGGAGCCATCGGATACATGTGCTTAATAGTGATATTATTCAATGCTCTGTAATCTATACAGAGGCGAAAAGTATCATCTTTCTTTTTTTTTAATATCACTGGCGAAGCAAAAGGTGAGAAACTGGGTTGAATCTGTCTCAGCTTGAGGTATTCTTCCAGTTGTCTTCGTACCTCCGCTTCTTCGCTAAAACTTAACCTATAGGGAGGTCTATTTACAGGTTCTGCCCCCGGGATTAGTTCAATCAATATTCCGCTCTGGAGGTAACCCATAAGGTAACTCATCCCTAAAACAATCAGAGAACTCCTCTGCTATTTGATCAGCCAGCTTGGCCATGTCTCCATTTTGGGTAACATCAGTGCTAGCCGAAGGATCATCAATCAGCTCTACCGACACTGTACAAAGAAACAAAAACTCTTCTTGAGCTTTTCGAACTTCCATTACGGAAACCAACGGTCCTTGAGGTATATCTTTTTCACCTTGTAAGACATACAGTACATCATTCATCTTGAATTGATAAATGTGCTTTTTCCAATCTATGGCTGGATTCTTCCTAGTATGCCAAGCCTTACCCAGGGCTATGTCTGCGTGAGCAAGCTTTATCATTTCAAAATCAAGCTTCTCAACGTAGTCCTGAATTCGAAGTTCCAACTAGGTAACCCTTTGGTCCCATACTTCAATTGAACTTCCGTCTGCCATTCTGACTGTATATGCATAGTCAGATGGGCTAGTCTTTAATTTCAGGCTCTTTGCAAGCTTGGAGTTAATTACATTGTGCGTTGACGCTGAGTCAAACAATACAATGACATTATGATTGGCTACTTACCCTTTCATCTTAATTAACTCTGTATCATTAAAGGCTGTATACCCCGTTGCTGCGGGCTTTGATAGGACATTATCAAGTGCACTAGTTACTAACTTAGCAACAAACACACATAACAAAACAAGTACTGACCTTTGAGAAGATCCCGCTAGCTGAATCTGCATCTATTCTGCTCTGGGACTTCCCTCCATTTCCACGTCGCATTCTAAGATCAACATCTCAGCCATCCGATGATTCTTGTTTCGTGGACAATCTTTCCACTGATGAGGCTGAAGGCATCCAAAACACAAGCCTTCTCTCCTCGCTTTTTCTCTTTGCTCTGGGTTCAAAGAAGACTTCGACCAAGCCCGGGCTGCCATTAGTGTTACTTTTCTTTTCATTCCAATGATGGTACTTGGTTTAGGAGTCTCAACTGGCTTCACTTGCTTGGCTTGACCACTAGGCTGTGAGGCACTTGTTGAGATATCAAGCTCTATCCCCGACATATCTCCTGGATGACTATCATTTATGTCACCGTCTATGTTAGTTGTACTCGTGGTGTAGTTAGACTACCACGTATGTTTTGGTTTGGGTTCACATATGAACCACGTATTCTAGGTTTTGACATATAGGGTATTTCCCTCTTCTATTGTATTGTTGTTGTGTGCAAAAGTGAAGAAAGGCTTCACCCTCCAACCTTGTGTCCTCTCTCTTTTGTGTGTTGTGAAGAAAGCTGAACTTGAGTCTCCTATCTCTCTCCCTCTTTCTTTACATGGTATCAGAGCCTTGTTCGTGGTAAGGAGCTCAAGAAAGAAAGCCAAGTTTGTGGTGTCCTGGTAAGAGGACCAGTGTTGCTTTCCTACTTCGAGTTTGGGAGCAAATCTTTGCAGGTAGCACAGCCAGAAGTGCAGGAGTGCACTGCTTCAGATTGAGAGGCCCTTCGCGGTGCGGCGAGAGCGCAGTATATGCTGCGGGAGAAGGCGAAGCACTCGGTGACTTTATTTTTTTGATTTGAGGCCGTTTCGGGGCCCGTTTTGAGAGCGGAAGTTCTTCGCAGGCACTCAGAAAAAGGCCCTGTTTTTGCTGTGCGACCACTGCGCGCGGCCAGTCGGTGGAAAGGTGCCACAGAAACTGCGTCATATGCCTGTGTGCAGAGATATTGGGAGTTGCAGATTCATGCCTGTTGCCTGTTGATGCAAAATCGTCACTAGGAAGTGACTGTGTGGTGAAATACCACTTTCGTCAGTGTTGCAGATCTGCCCCTGTGAGGCTTTTCGCAGAAGTTTTGCTATTTGCCCTTGTGAGGCATTTGCGGTGTTTACAGGTTGCTGTTGCAATTCGTGATTTGTAAAATGTCTGAGAATCTGTCTACCATTGTCAGTGAGAAGCTTGACAAGAACAACTTCCAAGCATGGAAGTTCAGGATGACAAACTTCCTTATGGGAAAGGGAGTTTGGGATTACATCAGTGGTGAAACTACAGAACCAGTTTTGGGTACTGCTCCCACTCCTGCTGAATTGAAGGCCTTTAAGGAATGGCATGAAAAAGCCAGAAAATGCTTGTATTGGCTATCTGTTAGCATTTCAGATTCTATGATTGTGCATATACAGGATCTAGAGACGCCTAAGGAAGCATGGGATACATTGGTGAAGCTGTATAGCACAAATACCAAAGCACGAAAGATGCAGCTAAAGCAGGAGTTGCACAATGTGCAAAGGAAAAATCTGAATATAAATGAGTATTCCTTGAAGGTGAAAGGCCTTGCAGATTCTCTTGCCTCCATTGGAGCACCTGTTGATGATGAGGACTTAGTGTCCGTGACCTTGAATGGTCTTGGGAAAGATTATGCACAATTTCGGACATCCATTGGAGTCCGTGAAACATTTCCTGATTTTCAGGAACTTATTGCTCTCTTGCTGAGTGAAGAGCAAAGGAATGGTGGTTCAGCCACCTCAACTTCTCAAGAGACTGCTTTCTACTCGAATACAGGTAGAGGCAGGGGTAGAGGAAGAGGCCGTTCTCGTGGCCGTGCAGGAAATCAGAACCAACAGCAACAACAGGAAAACCAGTCCTATGGAGGAGGACGTGGTAGTTCTAGAGGCAGGGGGAGCCAAAGAGGCCGTGGTTCATGGCAAAGGAACCAGCAAGTAAATAGCAGCACAGAATGCTATTATTGTGGAAAGCCTGGACACAAGGAGAATACATGCTATAAAAAGCAGAATGACATCAAAAGTGGAAAGTTGCAGCAAAGCAACTATGCATCATCAAGTGGGCATGGTGACGACAGAAATGAGCACCTTTTTGTGATGCAGCATATGGTTAACTCCATGTCAGGAGATGCTGCAGCTTGCAATGATGTTTGGTATGTTGATTCAGGTGCCTCTAACCACATGACCAGTCATGGTGAGTGGTTTCATGATGTCAGAAATTTGGATAAGCCAGGTTATGTTGAAACAGGTGATGATACTGCGCACCCAATTACGCAGGTTGGTAAAGTGCCATTGGCTATGCAAGATGGCAAAACAAAGTACTTGGCAGATGTACTTCATGTTCCAAAAATCACTAAGAACCTGGTTTCAGTTGGCCAGATGGTTGAGCAAGGTCTGCAGGTTAGATTTAATCCTGATGGATGCTTCGTTGAAGACCTGAAAAATAAATGCCACTTGGTTGCGAAAGGCAACAAAAATGGAAAAATGTTCACCTTGGATGTTGATATGCCTGAGGTGAAAGCTGCTATGTTTGCGCATGGGAGAGGTGTCATTGCAGATATTGAGATATGGCACAAGCGCATTGGGCATGTGAATATACAAAGGCTGAAATCTATGCAAACGAAAAACATTGTTGCAGGTTTGCCTAAATTCAGAGT
Source organism: Dipteris shenzhenensis (assembly GCF_047967505.1). Lineage (NCBI taxonomy): Eukaryota > Viridiplantae > Streptophyta > Polypodiopsida > Gleicheniales > Dipteridaceae > Dipteris > Dipteris shenzhenensis. Next base: position 6,837,745 of record NC_141627.1, on the reverse strand, counting down.
TGAGGGAATGCAAAAGGTATGTGAAGCATGCCAAATGGGTAAGCAGGCCAGACATGCATTTCCCAAAAATGCTAAGGTGAGCAAAAGACCTTTGGAAGTGATCCATTCAGATGTTTGGACAACCAAAGCTGCTTCTATTGGTGGATGCCATTATTATGTGACGTTTATTGATGACTACACTAGGAAGGTGTGGATTTATTTTATGAAGCACAAAAGTGAAGTGTTCAGCCACTTCAAGGCTTTTAAGGCCATGGTTGAAAAAGAGAAAGGTGTGCATATTAAAGTGCTAAGATCTGATGGAGGGGGAGAGTACTTTTCAGAAGAATTTTGTGAATATCTGAAAGAACAGGGAATTCAAAGGAAGTACTCATGCAGGTCTACCCCTCAGCAGAATGGGGTTGCAGAAAGGAAGAACAGGCATATTGCAGAAGTAGGACGGGCGATCCTAAATGAGAAAAACATGCCTGATTATTTTTGGGCTGAAGCAGTAGCAACTGCTGTTTATATTATGAACAGAACCCCCACTGCAGCTGTCCATGGCATGACGCCTGAAGAAATGTATACAGGCCAAAAACCAGATATTTCTCACTTGAAGGTATTTGGTTGCATAGCTTATGTTCATGTTCCTGATGAGAAGAGAACAAAGCTGGATCCAAAGGCAGAAAAATGCATCTTTATTGGATATGCTCAGCATCAGAAAGGGTATCGCTGTTATAACCCTTCCACCCGCAAAATGCAAGTGAGCAGAGATGTTTTTGATGAAATGAGCAGCTGGTATGCACCAACTGTTATGGTAGGAGATGCAGATGCAGGAAATGGGAATGCTGCAATAAATGCAGAGCAGCAATCTCAAGCCTTGAGTGGACCCAGAGAGTCCTCTACTAGTGGATCTAATGCATGGACAGGGAGATTGAGATCTAGTGAATCGTCACATGGCAGCCCTGATAGTGTTGTGCAGGTATCACATAAGGGAAAAGAAAAAGTGGACCATGCTCCAGTGTTTGATGTGTCTGCTGGTAGCTCTCATGTTGATGGAGAGTCAAGCGGCTCTGAAATGAGCCTTGATGAGGAACTTGGGATTCCTTCTGTTGTTACACCTGGTGCAAGGAAAAGCAGGCATGATTTAAAGACTCCTGCAACTGATCCAGTTGTACGGAGGTCCACTCGTATTAAGTATCCAGTTGACAGGCTGAGATATGATGGGTATACAGCACATCACTATGCTTATATGGTCAAGGTTCTAGAAGAGCCAGAGCCCACATGTTTTGAGGATGCAGCAGGGCATAAAAATTGGGAAGCAGCTATGGATGAAGAGATGGCTGCCTTGGATGCAAACCACACTTGGGATTTGATGCCTTTGCCTCATGATAAGAAGGCTATTGGCTGCAAGTGGGTTTACAAAGTAAAGCACAATGCTGATGGGTCTGTTAGCAGGTACAAGGCAAGATTGGTTGCCAAAGGTTTTGCACAGACATATGGAATTGACTATGAGGAAACTTTCAGCCCAGTTGCAAGGATGGCAACCGTGAGAGCAGTAATTGCTATGGCTGCTGCAAAGGGATGGTCTTTGCATCAGATGGATGTGAAAAATGCCTTCTTGCATGGTGACTTGCAAGAAGAGGTTTATATGATGCAGCCAGAAGGTTATGAGGATAATGCACACCCCGATTTTGTATGCAGGTTGCGCAAAGCCTTGTATGGCTTAAAACAAGCGCCGAGGGCATGGTCAGACAAGATAGGGCAATATCTTGTCACTATTGGATTTCAGATTTCCAATTCAGATTTTTCACTTTATGTGAAAAGGACAAACAGAGGGATTGTGCTTATAGTCATCTATGTTGATGACTTGATTATTACAGGTGATAGTGATGCAGACATTAATGAAGTGAAGCTGCTGTTGAAGCAGAAATTTGAGATGAAGGATTTGGGAGAGCTGCGTTACTTCTTGGGCATTGAGGTTATTAGATCCCCGAGTGGGATATGGCTGTTGCAAAGGCAATACGGTTTGGACATGCTGTCCAAATATGGGATGACAGGCTGTAAGCCTATTTCTGTTCCATTGGAGCAGAATGTGAAGCTCAATGCAGAAACAGGTGAGCTTCTTGAAGATATTACTATGTACAGGCGCATAGTAGGTAGCTTGATTTACATGACTATAACCAGACCAGATTTGAGCTATGCTGTGGGGCTGGTGAGTCAGTTTATGCAGGCACCGAGGAAGCCACATTTGGATGCGGCTAGGCGCATACTGCGGTATGTGAAGTCCACATTGCATTATGGACTGTTTTATGAAGCTGGCTGTGCATTACAGGTACATGGATACACAGATGCTGACTGGGCTGGTAGTGTCTCAGACAGGAGATCTACTAGTGGTTTTATGTTTTCCCTTGGGAGTGGTGCCATCAGTTGGAGCAGCAAGAAGCAGCCAACAGTTGCCTTGTCGAGCACAGAGGCTGAGTACAGGGGTGCAGCAATGGCTGCATGTGAGGTAGCTTGGTTACGGAAGCTACTTGCAGATATGGGACAGTCAGTTCATGCAGCAGTTGTCATTCATTGTGACAACATTAGCAGCATCATGCTTGCTAATAACCCAGTTTATCATGCTAGAACGAAGCACATTGAGGTGCATTATCACTTTGTGAGAGAGAAGGTTCTAGCTGGTGAGATTGATCTTGTCTATGTCAGCACTGAGGAGCAGGTGGCTGATATCTTTACGAAGGCATTGGGTACCGAGAAGCTTCGCAGATTTAGGAGCTTGCTTGGTGTACATGAGATGGATTTGAGCTTGAGGGGGAGTGTTGAGATATCAAGCTCTATCCCCGACATATCTCCTGGATGACTATCATTTATGTCACCGTCTATGTTAGTTGTACTCGTGGTGTAGTTAGACTACCACGTATGTTTTGGTTTGGGTTCACATATGAACCACGTATTCTAGGTTTTGACATATAGGGTATTTCCCTCTTCTATTGTATTGTTGTTGTGTGCAAAAGTGAAGAAAGGCTTCACCCTCCAACCTTGTGTCCTCTCTCTTTTGTGTGTTGTGAAGAAAGCTGAACTTGAGTCTCCTATCTCTCTCCCTCTTTCTTTACAGCACTCTCTTTGCTAATCCACTTCTTCTTAAACCCAGTTTTCTTCGAGTACTCATACCGAGTCCCAACCTGCACAGACAGACTTAATCTGTTTCCTTTTGCATCCTCATAGTTCAGGGCTATGGCAATTGCTTCATCTAGCCTGTTCGCATACTTAGCCCGAACTTCCATTTTGATCCAATCATTCAATCCAAAGATAAAATCTTTTACCTGGATTGACTGAGGTAGAGGTTCATAAACTTTCATTACACTTTCTCTGAACTTATCAGCGTATTCTGCCATTGATAAATTTCTCTGACGAAGGTTTCGATACTAATCCCAAGCTCGGGATGCTTCGTCAGCAGGTAAGAAGTGTTTTCTAAATTCCTTTTTAAACCCCTCCCAAGTGGTGGATGCCACTCCATCTTTCTGCTGTTTTATCCACCACCTATCCGCTACCTCATTAAACATATGGGTGGCCTCGCGGATTTTCTTCATATCATTCAAAATTTCACAAATGGCGAAGGCCTCGTCCCATTTGTGTAACCAGGTCTCTATGATATCATAACTACGGTCAAACATCCGACCAGAATACTTTTCTGGCCTATAATTGGCAATATTAGGCACCTTAGCCCTCCTAGGCTCGATCGTATGAACACTGGATTCAAGCTCCATTGAAGCTTTACCCTTCTCTTCACGAGATGGTCTAGTAGACATACTATGAACCATTTTCCTGAGCTCAAATTATCCTACATTTGCTTGTAACTGTTGCGCTAAAATATGTTGCAAGGCATCCTCCAATAAGGCAATTCTACCAGACAGTGTATGGCCTACTGGGCACGACACCTGCGGGGTCGGCCGGACTCCCGACTCTACGGGATCGACCCTAGAAGCTTCTTCTTCAACTTCCACTTAGGTCGATGGGTGTTTCTTTTTCTTTTTCTTTTTTTAAATATAAATAAAACACCACCTAAAACTGTATTTACAAACTGTTTTTCAATCTCATAACCACAAAAGGTGTCTAAATAGGCGTAACCATCAACAGAAAATAGCTGAGAACCAAGATGAATATCTTTTCCCTATACTAGGGAAATATCTGCAATCTCAAATAACTTAAACACCAAGGGCAAATAAACTAGCATATACCCCAACAAAACTTAATAGGCATAGAAAGCTCCCTGGTCATATTTCTGATGCATGAAGAGATCAATTTGTCCCTGTAAGCCACTCCCAATCTGTATTTATAATCGCAACCAAAGAGTCAGTGTCACGTTCTCCATAGTACGATTCATGATTATGATTCCCATGCTCTTCCCCTCTTACATCATGGCTGCTTCGAAAAATGCGGACGGAGGGATATCCTTGAATGTGATGCCTTCACAAGAAGAGGAAATTACTTTCTACACAAATCTGCATGTGCATTACAATCTACTTTCCCCAAAAGGATCCGTCCATCAGTTTCAGGATTGTATCTTTGAGCAATTATTGCTGCAGCTTTTTCCCAGGACGGTTTCAAACGAGTACTCCAATAACACCACGGAGCATAAAAGTTCACAACCAAGATGGGATACTCTTCTGCAAATTTGTCAAACATTTGTGACGTCAAAGCCACAGCACCCTCGCTGAGTTCTTCAAGTGAATCCTCATCCCCATGGCTTATTGGGTTTGGGATTGGACCTTGATGAAACTCGGGGCCCACAAGGTTCAGCTTGGGTCAATAGAAAACTTCCGCACAGTTTTGGTGATATTAAATCTACTTGTGCCTAAGACATCGCTCACATCGACAGATGCAAATTCGCAAGAAAGAGCTGGAAAACTCATGTTAAAATCAATTCATAGAAACTCCCCATCTTTGCTTCCATCTAGTATAACACTCGTGGTAGAAGCGACGCTAAGGTAATTCTTCAGCTCTGCAAATACGTAGACTGGGCGCAGGAAATCCCCCGTCCACTCAATAGGACGTGCACTCCATCTGATACCAAAATATAACAACAGCTAGCCCCTCGCGATACCAAGGAGCCCTGAAGGTAACCACCCGTAAACCAACGCGTGTGCCACCCTTAGTCTTTTTCTCTAATCCCGTAAGACAAGATCCCCGCTCCTCTATTGGCTTCACGGTCGTAGCTCGCTAAGGCTAAACGAAGAATCCAATCAACAGCCCGACGCTCCGCCAATTGTTCTCACACCTTCACAGATCGCCAAGCTCTGATACCAAAATATCACATCCAAAAGCTACAAGCTCAACCAAGACCTCTCAACTTTAACGAATACAAATTAACAGGTGATGGCACGATGAATAACCACCCAGCCATTCTTTGGTTCAGCAAGCTCGTCACAGATCTACCACGTGAGAAGTACCTGCATGCTGAATACCAAAGCCCATAATTCCCTAGATGGATCTAGTGTGCCACATGTCCTCAATTTAGGGTGCCTCCTAAATGCACAATTTACCCCTCTCTTGGGATAACATCAAAATAATTTGCCCCTTGGCACATTTAATGCATTTAGACCCCTTAGCCTTAGATCCACCTAGTCTTGTGCCATGTCACTCTCACCAAGGACCTTGACCTTAATTCCTTTTTGATCATTTATGTGAAGCCCAAACAAATATAATACAAACATTGATCCTTTAAAGGAAAATGTCGACTGACCCTTCCGAGGTCACGTTGCCTCAACTTGAGCGTAACATCTTGGCTCAGGGGTGGTGTTCCACCTCAACCCTCAGAGAAAACCCCCTAGCAAGATGTACTACATCAAGTTCATGACGTTGGTACTTAGGCCCTGGTATGCCCTTGTAGGCTAGTTAGGACACAGTCAACACCTTGGTTGACTTCTCTGGTCAACACTTTGGTTGACCTGGAGACCTATATAGACCATTCTTGTACATTACTTCACTATCCGTTTACACATACTCTCAGTTTCCTTTAGCTGTTGTTTGCTCCCTTGCATTCCATTCCCTTTTCATTGCTTCCAGCACCCAACGGTGGTATCAATCTTCAAAGCAAGTCCTTTTGCTCCTACTTGCCTTTTCCCATGCTCACCTTCAGTTCAGGTCAACTTCCAGCCAACAGTGCAGCTCAGTTTTGCATTTCAGCAGCCTGTTTTGGCTGCGTCTTTTAACCTGCCTTGCATTCCAACCTACTCCGGACCTTCAGCCAGCTTCTATGCTGACTTTCCTTGGTGCTGGAACAACTTTGCAGCAGCTTTGACTGCAGGAAATTGTCTCTGTTGCCAAAACAGTCCGGGAGCTTTTTTTTACGTTTCCACATCCGATTTCACATTTTTCTGCAGTTTTTGTCCTGTTTCTGCATAAACGACACCATTCCGTATCTGATCCGTACAATTGTACATAATCGGCGACTATGACTATGCACAGTCCGTACAGCCACTGGATATCTGTCCGTACAGTTTTTGGTGAACTTGGACCTCCATACAGCTCCAAACAGCTTGTTTTTCTTGCAGTTCAGCCACCATTTGCTGTTGCAGAAGTGCTTTTGCAGATTCCAGGGTGTACTTTGAGGTTTTTGAGCTTTTGCATTGACACTGAGATGATTTTGCTCTAGAAATCGGGGCTTTTCAACAGATTGTGGGCAGATTGCACGTATTTTGCAGGATCCTCCATATTTGAGACACACTGTAACACATTTTCCCTGTTTGCAGTGATATCTTGCCTCACTGATCTGAAATTTGGGGTTTTTTAGTGACAATGGCCAGAAAATGCAGGACATTGGGTCACATTTGCGAAATTTGGGGCATTTTCACATTTGTCCTCCTTTTTGGCAATTTTACCCTTTCTAAATTTGGGGCTTTTGCTAAATTTGCTGGAATTTGCAATGACCTTCGGTCGGTACAGCTCTATTTGAGATTTTCTTGCATTGGCCCTTTGATTTGGGTATGCTGCCTTACAGATTTTGGGGCTTTTACCCCCAGTGCACTCCACTTGGCACTGGTGCCTCGAAAGTTGCATTGCAGGGACTTTTCGCCACCATTTTTGGGCAAATTGTACTCAAATTCACATGGGACAGATTTGCAGATATTTGCCCTTTGATTTGAGCTGGTCAAGTTGGCAGGACCTTATTTTGCAGGACAGATTTTGCAAGACACCTTGTGCATTTGCTCATTGTTTGAGCAGCCACTTTTGGCAGTCACATTTGTAGGATCGCAGGGGAGTTTATAAATTTGCCATCTCTTTGGGATATTTGCCCTCTTAAGAATATGGGGCTTTTGCCATTATTGTCTTTCTCCGCTCTCGGATTGCCTAGTCAGACATTGTCCTCTCCATTTGACACATTCAGCTTGCAAGAATTTGGGGCTTTTGCTCCCATCATCTTGCATTGGTTTTCATGAATTGGGGACGTCATTTTCACGGCCATTGGAGCTGACTTGTGCATAAATTGGGGCATATTTGTTCGGGACTCTTGCAGGACAGCCCTTTGTAGAAGGGTATTTTCCTTGGATAGACATTTGCACTTGCAGTCTCTCTTTGCAAGACATTTCTTGGGGCCAGCCCTTTGCATTTCTTGCTCAATGTTTGAGCATCCCTTGTAGCATTTACATTTGCAAAACATTGCTGGTATTTTTTGAGTTGACATTTGCATACTTGCAGTCCACTCTTGAGCAGCCAGCTCATTGCATTGTAGCCTTGAGGCTTTGAAATTTGCAGGGCAGCTTTATGCTTCTGGTGCTTTGACATTTGCAACCATTGCAGTCATTATTGCACCATCAATTACTTGCAAGATCACATTCAGTGGAAAGACATTTGCCCTTCCCGCAGTCCATCTTTGCTGACCATACTTGGGATATTGTGTGCATCTTTGCTCATTGTTTGGGCAGGTATATCTCGCTTTGACAATTGCCGAGCTTTTCTCGTCATTTTTGGATTGACACTTTGCTGCAAATTTTCCTTTTCTTTTTGGGAATCTTCTTTTGCAATGGCCCACCATCTGTCTTTTGGCATGCTTGCCCATGAAGACAGGCTTGATGGTACCAACTATCCCATGTGGTCGTACCTGGTGCGCCACGCATTGCTATCTCAGAATTTTTGGGTATTGTAAACAGATTAGAGACTAGACCAGTCTCTCCACCACAGGCACCTGCTGCTACTGCAGCCACGACTGCCACTTCTAGTTCATGTACCACTACTCCACAGTGTCTGCCACAGACCCTCCAACACCTGAACAGATTCGTTGGGATCAGAGAGATGCACAGGCACATGCAGTGATTGCTATGAGCCCCTGGAGTTGTCCTCTGCTGCACACGTTGTAGGCTGGTTGCAGTCGACCCTTGAGGCAGGGACCAGCCCCTTGTAGAGCTGGTTGCAGTCGGCCTTTGAGGCAGGGACCAGCCCCTTGTAGAGCCCTAATAGAGGGTTGAGGGGGGGGGACGGCCAGGAGGCCTGCTGGGTTGGCCCACTAGCAGGCTGGTTGGCTCCCTCTCTTGCTGACCAACCAGGGAGGGGCTGGGGCTATATATAGGCCCCCCTCCTTGGTGTTCCATCATCTCATTGTGGAGGCTGTTGAGCAGTTGTGCCCAGCTCTTGCGCAGCCTGTTGCGCAGAGGTTTTTCCCAGGTGTAGAGGTGCTTTTGCCAAAGATCACTCGCAGTTCTCTTGTTTCTTTCTCTCCCTTTGAGTGTGGTGTGTGTGAGGTGTACTCTCTCTCTCTCCATTTCTGTTCATTTCCGCTACACTTCCCACAGTCTCGGGAGCAATTTCTTAGAGCAGCAAGCAGCCACCAACTGTTGCCTTGTCTTCTACTAAGGCTGAGTATCGGGCTGCTTGTGGTGCTGCATCTGAGATGGTATTGGCTACAGAGGTTACTTGGCGAGATCAGGTTTGAGCAGAGGGAACCTACAGTCATCCAACGCGACAACCAAAGTTCTATAGCTATTGCTATTCTATGCCCGGACTCTCTTCATGAAGCCTCTTCCACAGCAGATGCTCGGTCAACATTCCAGCTCACTAGGATTTGTTCCAGATCCAGGAGCTGAGAGGGGTATTCATCTCATCTGTACCATAAGGAGTGAAAGCTGTTATGTGGGTGTGCCTGCCCGAGGCTAGTAGTAGTTTTCTCCTCTTCTCTCCCTGGTCTTCTGCTAGCACGTGGCAGTTTTCCACTGTACACGGGCTGTGTATAAGGCCTGGAGTTAGTGGCTGAATATGATCCGGTTAGTGGCTGTGTCTGGCCAGCCTTTGGAGAACTGGCTTGGGCCTGTCAGGCCAGCCAACCACCCGACCAACTGGATCAGGTCAGCCAACCAGCAGGTCGGGTCAGCCGACCAGCCAACCATGTCGGGCCATTCAGTCTGTCCAGTCAGTCAGCCAACCAGAGGCCCCCCCCCCACTGCCTATAAAGAGGGCGCAGTTTGCCCTTTGTTGTACTCTACATTCATGCAGGTTTCTCCCATTAATACAGCAGATATTCCAGCACATATCTATTGCATTTCTCTTATGCATTTCTGCTCTCTGTCCTTTCACATATTTCCGCTGCATCTCTGGCAAGTCTTACCTGTAAGAGCATAGGTCCATACATGTCCCTAAGCTTGTGAACTAACCATTGATGGTCTTCACAGTAGCTTGAGGATGGAGGATAGTGTTTGTATTCCCAAGATAGCTGAGGCTATCCTAATAGGGGTGTTTCAAATTACCCACCTTCATTACACAAAGACCTTGCAAAAAGTGATATTTGCAACCTCTGAAGCTTGAAAGTTGAGGTTTTAAATGGACAGCACATGATAAGCCAACTACGTTGCCAAGATGCATGGACTTGACTCTCACATGCTTACTCATTGGCAGATCTCTTTGCCTTGGATATGGGTCCAATTCAGTCCAGGGATGCAATTTGATGATTTTTAGGGGAGTTTTTTGTGGATTTCAACTCCATGAATGTTTGCTTCACACTCTAAGGCAAGAGTCAAGACAGTGGTGTTGCAAGGTCTCAAATGCAGCTAACTACAGCAAGGCAATTGGTCAAAGAATTGTGACTTTTATGCATTGTAGCTGCCCAAGCCACACAGGGACTCTTCCACTCTAGAGGATGTTGATATACATCTGTTACTCAGATTTTGCTGATACCTTTGCTGATATGGCTCGTCAATTACCTCATAAGATGTGGACCATGCCATAAACCTAAAGCCTGGTAGCAAGCCAATCAACAAAGAGCCTTGTCATCTCTCTAAGGCGAAGCAACATACCGTAGTGCATGAAGTTAAAGAATTGCTTGAGGAGAATTTTCATCTCTCAGCACACATATACCACATCTGCATTGACTCCAAAGATCTCAACAATGCCACCATCAAAACAAATTTCGAGTCCCTAGGCTTGATGACTTATTGAGTAAACTCAAAGGTGCTCGTAGCCACTTAAACTCATTTTGCATTGGAAAAAAGGCCCTCTCATTTCATTTGGTGCACTAGGTTCTTGCTGTCAGAGTTTTACTTGCACCATACGAAGAGTATTTATGCTTATGAAAGATAGCTAATCAGTGAAAATTTGGGTGAATCTCATAAAATTAGAATATAAATACCACGAGATTAGTTAAGGCACCAAAGCATATGCATTATCTTAGGAGTTACACCAAATCCTATGGATCAAACAAGCATGTGTATACTGAGCCCAACAAAACATACAATACCAAATGTAAGAAAAGACCCTCCACTCAACCGACAGACCACATAAGGTACCTACGCTCTTTAAGGGCAGGCATCCGGGAAAAAAAAAAACGCATAAGCTGTCTTCTGTGCGGTGTCAATTTCTCTGTCCGAAAATGTGCATGGACCTGTCTCATCACGGGAGATATGAATTGCTACTGAAAACACATCGATTTAACGGTCTGTAAGTCACTTCAGGCAACTCTAGAACACACATCTATAGGCGGACCTACCTGTGACATTTCGGCCAGGATGACGAACCACACAGTCAGGGCTAGCTGCCATGCACTTGGTTTTGCCGCAACCTGCACAGACAGGTGTCTTGGGGACGCTCCCGCAGAAATAGCAGAATGCTCGGTTCTTCTGACCCCTATGGCAGAAATCGCAGGTCATGGTAAGATTGCAAGGGTGTTTTCCGAGGTCCACCGTATATTGCTGCTGCGAGATGGCTTTTTGCCGAGCGCGCTGCTGCTCGGCTTTCTTCCGCGCTCCGGTTTTCCTTTTAGGCATCGCAGCAATCCGAGATCGACCAGATGTGACTAGCCCAGTGAGAAAATTCTGATCGCCAGGCAGTCGAAAGGCGATCTAATCAGATTCCAGCGCCTTGTTACGGTAGGCAGCCTTAAGGGATGTTTGGGTTTCTTGAGGCCTCGTTGAGCCATGTGTCGTGAATATAGCCCTTTGATCTAGATCCACATAATCTACAAAATCAATGAAAAACTCTACGTTTGAATTCAATGAAAAACTCTATGTTTGAAAGCTCGCGCGCTTTCTTGCTTGTCCAATGCTTTTCGTTTCTCCTTGATCGTTCTTGGCTATGGAGGAGAAGTGGAAAGATGATTAGTCTGAACTCTAGGATCTCCTCCAACACGGAAATCATCCTTCATTGCTACCTCCAAGGCTAGCCCTTTCAGCTCCATGATCATCCATGCTTGTGAGCTTACTCGTTGGTTTTCTTGTCGGAGGACAAGCTCAGAGACCCTCATGATTTCTCTACTAGAAGCAACGGATTGCAGAGGGCGACAACATCGACTAGTGCGTTTGTGTGAGATTCATAAGCTGTCCATTGCTTCTTCCCTCATTCATTTCTTCGCAGGATATACAAAGTGCAAAGTTTGAAGGATTTGTTGTTGCAAAGCTTTTGCAAGAGCTCAATTTTGGTTGGTTTGATCGATTTTTCTTGCTTGGTCGATTTTTCATTCATTGTTCCAGCAGCACGGTAAGGACAATGGAAAAGCTCACGATTTAGTTGTCTCGATGTGTCATGTGGGTTTCCTTGCTGTCGACTCTCGAGGCAGCTGTGGCCTTTCCTTGATCTTTGTTATAGTTTGCAGTCAGGCTATTTAATCGAATAGACGAGAGGGTGGATGTGGGATGTGGGATGGGCAACGTGGGTTGGGGAGATCTGATGCAAATATGACAAAGTTCTTGACGAAAATAGTGCGAGCAAGACAGAGATTCTCAGTGGGAGCTTTGGAGCGAAGATTTTGAGGGGAGTGAAGCAAGAAAGGACTGAATGCATGAGCTGAAAAGTGTAGAGGTTGGGATTGGGCTATGGTGTCTAAACTGGGTAGAAGGGACATTTTGGAGGGTGGTTACCAACAGAAAAACAAAGTGAAAAGGATGCTTCCCAAGAGAAACAAAGTAGGAAGATTAGTTGATATATCTTTTTTTTTTAATTTACTGAGATTAGTTGATATATCATTAGTACGAAGTATGTTTGGAAAGATGATAATCATTGTTTGGAGCCATGAAGAAAAATCAAATGAGACACTAAACAATCAAAACCCAAGAAGAACGACTGTGTAGTTAAGGATTTGAACGAAACCGTGTATTCCAATTGGGATTCGTTATACTGAATGTCTTAATGGCATGTTAAAAATGCTTAAAATTTTACACCCCTTGAAATAGGTACAGGTTGAAATATAGAGAATAATGGTTTAGCTTAAAGGTGGGAAGTGGGAAGGCAACGGGAATGCTAAGATTCTTGTTCAGTATTTTTGAGGGTCAACTCCTTTGAAAGCTTGAAGACATTCATCCTAAGCTCAGAGAATGAGAAGGCCTTCCATTTTGTGTGAAAAGTTTTTGTCAAAGTTACCGTTAAGCTCCCAATTCAAGTATTCTAGATTGTCTATCTTGGTTGTGATGACCAACAATGGCAAATCGTAAGTACCTACTAAGTTGACTGAGATCTACGTAAATAGTAGTTGTGTGTGTTAGATCATGCAGAAGCTTCATAATCATGATTTTTGGCCCCTACACACATATCGAGATGGTTGTGACAGCCAGTAAGATTTTCCTGTAGGCTCTCCCGCCCTCTCTCTCCAACATCGCTCACATCAAGAAACCGCTTCGGAGGTAGAGACAAGATTTCCATGGCATATGAGGGAAGAAATCATGACAAGAATTCGGTCTATCATCCTTTCTTCATCGTTAATTTATAATCAACATATTATAAATTACTCTCTTCATTCATTTTCCTTAGGCGGCCTACCGCAACCTAGTTTTGGAGCTTGACTATGCTTGTAGCTTCTACCATTGTTAAAGGGAAATAAGGGAAGATGAGGCTCTCGGACAAACGTGTACAAGGGACCTGCACTTTACTACATTATTGCAAGTGCAGTTCCTCAGGATTTACAAAATGAAGGAAATTGGAATAGGCCGGGCCCACACCAAAGCGTGGCCCCACATATGAGAGCATTAAGCGTCTAGCGCATCCCGACACATGAGCGCTTCTTTGCGCTCATCAAAGCACTGAGCATCTAGCATTAGTCTGCCCACCCACCAGTGCAAAAGCTCTGATGCCTCATGAAGGCTAGCTTTTAAAGTATTTTGGGCCAGTGAACGTGTTTGGGCATTGCAAAGCTAGGCTAGAATCCTGGAATTTCAAGATGTTGGGCTAGAGCTCCAATGCTAGCGAAGCATGCTCACCCAACCCTAGCCCAGCACGGGGCTGTGAGACGTAGCTAAACTAGTTTTGCAACAAGCAGTCTTTCCATCGTGGAGCAAGCAACTACTAACTCAAAATTGAAGCTGAATCCTACTATTTTATCAATTGTTTAAGGAAAAAGGAGAATGAGTAAAATAGTAGACATGCGATGCGACACAGGGTCCGTTAGGACCCGATCCTCCCTACAAATGTCAGGGGTGGTGATTTATTATTGATTTTGCAATGTCCATATTTTGGAAGCTGAAGTCTAACAAATACATGAATAAGGCGATACAATAATTGATCCTCATTGCAATATTGTCACATGGACTACAACCATATGAATAAAGGTGCAGTCATCCTTCAATCATGCATCCATCTTGGATTTCATTGCTCCCTCGCATCGATAACATGCATTAAACGAGAGGAATGTTGTAAGAATTCTGATTGAAAACAATAAATTTTTAATGGATGAGTAATTGAAAATATTTATAGTATAATATATAATATATAATTATTATAACCACACATAGTGTGGGCGGGGAGGCGGTGCGCTTCCTTCCCCAAAGAGTTACAATCCGAGGGAATGGGCCCTTCCCTTGGTGCTGAGATAACACCAAGAATATAAACGCTAAGAATATTAGCACCGAGGATAAGTCTCACGAATGGATAAGAATTACTTGAATGTCAATATACGTAATCGTAGTCAATTACCGAGAGACAATATCCTAAAAACTTACCAATGTGACCCTGAGAGGATCTGCGTGTGTCATTAGACTCTGGACACAACACAAAAAGACAACTATCATTAGAGGAAGTCCGAAGTAGAGCACGTAACATTCTCTCTCCACTTAGCTAGCGTTACGTGCCTCTCCACCCTCGGGAAAATGGGAGTTTGATCATTGTAGTAAATCGAGCTTTTAGGCTTGTGAGAGTAGAGCATAAGGTTATCACGATTAGAGACAGACTGGCCTTTGACTCTTCCGCTGGGCAATTTGCTATAGTTGCATAGAAGGAATTCAACAAGCTGGTCTTGCCTTGCTGTGAGCTTTCAATGATGGTGGCCACAAGTCCTCCAAGGTTTCTACTCTAGAAAAAGTTTTTGAATGTTGGATTTGAAGAGTCTTAGCTTCACCATCTATTGAAACGGCTTCTATCTTAAAGCAAAAAATCTTTTTTTGAGCTGCAAGAGTCAATTACATCATTGAAACATTCAGGATCAGACCTTTCATCAATTTAACTCATGTCCCCATAGCGCCTCAAAGTGTCGATCGGGTCTTGGTCATGATTTGTAGTAACAAAGATGAAGCCAATCTCCTTGCTCTCTTTCAAGAGGGTCTGGAAGGGCTTGAAGATCGCAGAGATGACATGCTTGAGGGTACTCAAAAAATTGCCAGAAGGCTGTCCAACAGTGGACCTTGAGCTTGAATTTTTAGCCTGGCTTTTGTGGGAGCTGATGATCAAGTATATACCAAGGATGGGTTTTGCACATTGGAGACATAGGGGCCTGAGGCATACTCCTTCGATGAGGAAAGGTTCGGGGATTTACAAAGAGCAATCAAGGAGCGAGTGGCAAATTAAAACTTGGCAATCCTCAGGGTTCACGAGGAGCGATATTATCTCATCTCAGCGAATGATGGAGAACAAGTACAAGAAGCAATGTGACGAGCTCCTTTGTGTTACCAGATTCCCAGTCCAAGTCCTTTAGAAACCGTTCATCACGTAATCTTTTGGCTTCTTTCATTAACCTTGATGAATAGAGCCCCTTCCATGATATTTTCTTGGTCTGCCACAGATCAACCATATTAATCACAGACATGGCACGCTCTAAGGCATCTGTTACACATGCAAGGGGATCCAATAACTTGTCAAATATGGAGTTCTTGAAGATATGGAGCACGTCCTCAGTGAAGTTGCGTTTCCCAGTGTGAACAATGATGCAAGCTCTTCTACAAGCGAGTTATTCTCATCGACAATACCAACTCCTGGTAGGTCGAGGCTTCAGAAGCAATGCTTAAGCATTTGAGTAGCTATGAGGGGCACTTGAGGATGACACGTTCGTAATGGAACCAGTGATCTTCGACAAGATTAATCTTGGAATCGTTGCAGAGCCTCATGAGCTTCTAGACAAGGATTTAGACCACCATCGTTGGCAAAGTCGGGCATTCCAAGCCCCATCGATTTCTAACACCTCTGTTGTAGAAGGTTTGGGAACATAGCGCCCTTCCTGCATGTCAAATTTATATGATGAGCCACAAACTCGAGGAAAGAGTTCTCTGTCGAAAACTCAAATCAGTGATCGAGCTCTCTAAAGTTTTGGCCATTGGAAAGCATCTAGCAGGAGAGTCCCAGATAGATTATTCTCAATGTATTGGAGCTTTGTGAGCCAAGCCTTGTAAAAAGCAAGGACAATAGACTTCACGAGCACCGGAGATAAAAGATTGGTTGTGAACAAGCAAACGTATGGCTAGCAGAGCCAACGACCTTGATTCCATTTTCATCAATCGATACAAATCATCCAAGAGATAAATTTGTAGACGCTTTCTAATACAAGAGTGATTGCTAGATTTTAGGAAGAAGCTAGCTTTTTCTAGCAAACGCTCTAGCCTTATGATCAATCCAAGATCAAGAGTTGATAATGGTACAATTGGCTCAAGGATAGTTGCTAATATCATTAAAATGAAGGAACTCTCCATATTCACAAGAATCCAACTACCTTTGATTGAGATCCTCATGTTCCAAAATCAAATTGGAACCATCTTCCTCGCATATTGGTTTTCATTCTAATCTCTTTTCCTTGCCCAACCCACTTTCAACTTGAATAATACTAGGCCCTTGTTTTCCATCTACTATAAACCTTTGAGAATATACCTTCAAATTATTACCTTCCACTTCAAGTTTTAAGTTCTTTTAGATCAAATTTCAAGATTCAAAGGTAGCTATGGAATGTGATGGAACACTGGTCTTAATCATGTCATTTTCATGTTTCTTACTCTATGGCATTTCCTCATCTCTGTGCAGTTAGACCCTACAAGATTTCAAGAATCACCCACTAAGCACTCCCTTGGGACAAATTTCGAATAGATTCCTTGACTTCATACATCACTTTTGGCAAGGAATTAATATTCATGGGTCTATCATTTTCCTCTTCCAAATGGCATTGGATTACATGGTTGTGAGTCAGTTGTCCATGACGTTTGCACGTCCCACCACATGACATTGATAACACCTTATAGGTCTTTTTTGAAACACTACCTTCTTCATTGGCATTTGAAGATGAATTGCATGTTCATGTTGAATAGTTGGGTGACACTTTGGTTGACATGGTGTACTCAATCAAGCTTCCTTAATCATGTGGGATGTTCTCTTATCCTCTTCATTCATGGACTCTTGTCTCCATCATTGTACCAAGATCCATTCTGGGATTACTCAATTGATCTCTCATAATTGAATATGACTAATCTCAAGTCATTGGTGTTGATATGTGTGGCTAAGGGCATATTCATGGGATGAGAATGTTGCATTTTGACAAGGGCGATGGCATAACCTAAGTTTAAGGGCTTGCACAACATCTTTGATTGCCAAGTCTGTCTATTTCCCACTTATTAGCCTATCTTATAATAGCTTCCAAATTCATTGGTCTTTGCATCTCTTCTTTGAAACTCATTTCTCTAGGTAATCTTTTCATAAAACTATTCCTTTACCTTCTTGCATTGGCACTTCATATATCCTATTAATAAACAATTTCACCCCTAGAACAAAGTCCCTAAGAGATACATTCACTCCCATTCTCACATTTGCTTACTCCTCTCATACTTGATCATAATACCCAATGGGAGGAAACTCTTCTACAAATGCTTACTTTATGTCCTCCCATTTGATGTAATGCCCTATAGGATAACAGGCAATATGGCTTGACCATTTGAGGTAGCTAGAAGAAATTGTCAACTTGTCAGCATTAGCATCTTGGTTCATCATGAGTTATAGCACTAGATCTATGGACGTGAACATCGAGATCTTGACCTAATCTAGGGAAAGTATCACATGGAAAATAACACTCTTTTTTTATGGGGGGGTGGGCAAAAAAAGGAGATTTTATATTAACTTTGAGTAACCTTTGTACATCAACAGAGTTTATCCATGAGAGTTTTTCTTACCCTGGTAAGGTCTAACATCTTACAAAAGTCTAAAATTAGAAGATAGACAAGATGCATCCTTAGTATTTCCTATGCAAGCAAGATGGAACTTGAAAAGAAAAACTAGTAGTCCCATCATTGAGTCCTGCAATGTGAGCAGCAGCATCAGTAGGGACCTCTATGCAGGATCAAGAGACATCTCCTCAGAAATATGAGACCAAGGCTAAGATGAGGGGACAACAGCTTCTTAACTTTGGGTAGATGGGGGATGTGTGGAAGGGCCATCAACAACATAGCTAGGGTCAGCTGAGGGAGGCCTCCTTTGGAGAAAATGGGGTAGCTTGTGTTCTTCAGAGATAAAACACCTACTCTTGTGCTTTGAAATAGCAGCATTCAACCTTGTGTGTTCTAGATTGTAAACCTCTATCTGAAATTCAAGTCTTCTTTTTTCCTGTCCCACCATGAAGCAAACAAGGCATCAGTACACAGTTCTTTATGATTAAACTAAAAACAATTTCTAGAGATCTAAAAAAACCATAGAGCATGTTCCCTTATTTGGAACCAAGGCTCATGCCTGGTTTTGCATGCATCCCCTAGTAGAATAGCTTTCCAGTTAATTGGCTCACCACACTCTATCTAGATGAACTTCCAAACTCTTCTAGCATGAGGACAAGCTACAAATAAGTGAAAAATATTCTCCAAAGGACCAAGGCATTGTTTACACTTCCCATCTCCCCTCCCTATTTTGAGTCCTCCAGCATTTGTCCATAATGCATTGTGTAAAATGAGCCAGTAGAGACATAACATCTTCTCTGGCACTTGTTTAACCCAGAGTTTGTCAAATCTTTCATACCATTTATACCTACTATCCTATAGATTCCATCTAGCATTAAGAGTTCTAAAAATATCATCCATATCAGCAGAAGGGGTGGGAATAGGAAGGATAGAAGAGCTTCCTACCCAATTACATTCTTTATGAAAGATTAAAACAGAACCCCCCTTCCATCTCCTTGGCATAGTTCCAACCTGCTCAAAATAAGGCCATGGCTTTGATTAGATAAAGCAAATTCCCTTATGATCTCAAGCCATGTCTTCCATCTGAGCTATTCTTAGTGCCACAGTTGGCCCCATGTGTGCAATCCTTTCTTAAAAAGGGTGTTTGCCAAAGTAAATTGATTAACAGTTAGTTGAGAGTTCCTAAAAATTGTTGAAACCCAAATTAATCATTAGCCATAAAAGCACCTGTGCCAAAGAATTGTAAAAAAGCTTTTCTATCCTCAAAAGCTCCCCAAATGGATTGCTACAGTGAGCTCCCTTTGGCTTTGTAGGGTTCAGGATTACAGGCAGTAGAAACTAGGGGATAATTCTTACACTTGGGACCTAAATGGTCTAATGTGTTTCATATTTCTCAACAGAACCTGAGCCCAATCACACTCTAGGTTCAAAATAGCTTTACTTACCCAAGTAGCTGAGAGCTTTTTGGCTGCAATTGAGAAATCTGTCACTCCTAGCCCTCCTGCTTTTCTAGGTTTAGTACAATAACTCCATCTTACTTTGGATATCTTGGAGCTACCTCCCCACAAAAAAGATATGCAAATTCTTATAAACTTGAGTAACCTAGTTTTGGAGGGAGCACAACAAGAGAGATAAAACATAGAATAGGGTATATGCAGTGGGTGAGAACTAATCCCCTCCTTGTCGAATTGGTCTAAAATCCCCTCCACTTGTCAATTCTTTTTTGAAATCTGTCCAAAAACCACTCCCACCTTTGCTTCATAGTTACTTCAAAGCCCTAAAAGTTGTGCCCTTTTTAATTATGAGACATACCAAACTATGCAAAACCAATTGCTCCTTGCTAATTAAAGTGTCATAGCCTATTTTTGAGTGATTAATTATGGAACCTGAAGCTTTATCAAGATAGTCATAATACATCTGACATCCTGATCGTTATTCATGGGGATAGTGGTGTCATATGCAAATTGTTGACACACTAAATGTTTACCATTCATGAGTTCAATCCCCTTAAGGTTACCTTCTTGTACTTGGCTTTTGAGAGCTAAGAGCATCATCTATTATAGCCAAAAGGAGAGGAGATAAAGGACACATAAGCCTAGATCTGCAAAGAATACACACATGGACAGGGATACTCAATGCACTTGTCCGGACGCATTAGAAACCCCTGTAGCCTCTGAGATATGGACCTTCAAAATTCTGAAGCAAGTTCATGAAAATGCATACATTCTTGATTTCCCTCCTAAGCTCTTTATTATGATGGGGTGACTCAAGTGCGCGAGAGTCATCTTGTTTTTTTTTCTCTTCCCACACCCACCCCACACTCACTCACCCATGGTCCTATCGAGTGGCACAATCGCCCTGGACCGGTGGGCACAAGGTCCACAACCGTGGTTAACTCACGCACATTACACACACACACACACACCCAAATGCCCACTAAGCTAGGACATTAGGCTCTTGCCTCCAAGATTTGAACCCGTGACCTAAGAATTTGGAAGCCCAATCCTCAAGCCACTAGGCCAAAGCCTCGGAAGTTGAGAGTAATCCTGGTTAAGTGAGAGCAGGGGTTAGATTAAGCAGACATGGTTAGGGTTTCGAGGGAGGGGGAGAAAGGTATGGAAGGAGGGTAGGGAGTCTCTTTAGCTTCATCTCCAACAATTGAAAGAGAGTCTTCTCATGCATCTCACATGGAACCTTGAGAGGATGCCATTAGATCTTGTTCCCACGTCTGCTTGTATTGTACAGCTTGAAAACGCTCTAAGAACAGTCAAGGTTGCCGACATGATCCCCTAAAAGCCAAACCTAAAGCCTAAAATGCTAGCGTCGCAAAATCAATGAATGACGAACCTACACATTAGCCTAAAAATTGACTGCTACTAATAGCAGTGCAGCACATTCGCCAAACTAGAAGATGAGAATCCACTAGAATGTGACATGTAAGCACATGTTGATGGAGGGAAATGGTAGTGCACTTTGATTGGGCGAAATGTCAGCATGTACATGAAATGGCCAGCTTCGACAACCAAGAAGGGCCAAGTGTCAATCTTTCCCGGTTGAAATTTGGGTCACAATTCGGCCGATCGAAATCTGGCCGATCCTCCCAAGGATCTGGGTTGTCCTCGGAATCTGATCTAATTCTTCTCGGGAAAGGCCTGACGCTCTTAGCATCACTCAAAGCCTGTTCACGCACGAAGGGTGGTTGGTTTGCGAACCACCTTGTCCATGTCAAAGGTTGACTAGCAACCGTGGGTGATAAAGGAAGGGTTAGGTTGAGCAAGACGTGGTTAGGGTTTTGAGAGGGGAAGAAAGATGGGAGGCTGTGAAGTAAAGGAGTCTCTTTGTATTTGGGCAGAGTTGCCCTTCGTTTTGATCTTCGTCTTCTTTTTGGAGCTCGCGAGATCTTGAGCTATGGCGGAGAGAGGATCTGAACGAGGCGGTTTCGGTCGCGGTTTCGGTCGTGGGCGTGGCGACAGAGGTCGTGGTGACCGCCGAGGCCCCCGCAGAGGTGCCCGCCGTGAAGAGGAGGAGAAATGGGTTCCCGTCACCAAGCTCGGTCGCCTCGTCAAAGAGGGCAAAATCCGCACCCTCGAGCAGATCTATCTCTTCTCCCTCCCCATCAAGGAACACCAGATTGTCGAATTCTTCCTCGGTTCCGCCCTCAAGGATGAGGTGATGAAGATCATGCCTGTGCAGAAGCAGACTCGCGCCGGCCAGCGCACTCGCTTTAAGGCTTTTGTGGTCGTCGGCGATAACAACGGGCATGTTGGATTGGGTGTTAAGTGCAGCAAGGAAGTGGCTACTGCCATTCGAGGTTCCATTATCCTGGCAAAGCTTTCCGTCATCCCGGTTCGCAGAGGATATTGGGGTAATAAGATCGGGAAGCCTCATACTGTTCCCTGCAAGGTCACTGGTAAGTGCGGCTCTGTTACGGTCAGGTTGGTGCCAGCCCCTCGGGGCTCGGGAATTGTTGCTGCCCGCGTTCCCAAGAAGGTCTTGCAGTTTGCTGGAATTGAGGATGTGTTTACTTCCTCTCGTGGTTCCACAAAAACTCTCGGGAACTTTGTGAAGGTAATTTTTGTTACTCGTCTCGTCATTGCCTTATTGCCTGCAATAGTTTCAAAGCGCCAAGGATTACCGGCTAACGGTTGTGTAGGAATTCTCGGCTTGAAGTTTTTTGTTATCTATGTGCGCCTTTTTGGTTTGCTTTTGTGAGAGCTTTGAAGAAAAACTAAAACTGATGGGCCAAGTTGTTTAAGTTTGTTCAAGTCAGTCCTTTATGCTATACTCGATCGTAGCTTTTGGATGGCTAGTGTCTCGCAGCTCTTCTGTGAGGCCGTGTTTTTTACCAGTTTCTACGAATGTCTCGATTCTCATTGAGAGCTGTGAAGCAGGCACATGTTATCGTCAAGCTCTCCACTTCCTCTTAGCAATTCCCTCTTTGATCATAGAGGCTGTGAAGAAGTCCTCTTTGTTCTGTTGAATCCAGTGACCCTTTGGAATGGGGACCGCTTGATTTTCAACCTTATGTCTGAAACGAGGTTGAAACTACTCACTGTGTTGTGTTTTCAGACGATGAGTTTGGGCGTGTTCTTGGATTCGTCTAGATACACGTTCCTGCAATGTGTTGCCCCATCAGATAACTTTTATAAGCAATTTTTGATTAGAAACTCCAATGAAATCGTGTAGTCTTCACAACTTTTTGATTAGCCTTCTCATTTAGTGCTAACCTTTGGGTCTGCCCTTATACCTGGGAGTGCTGACATGAACTCAGTACAAAGACCTTTGGATAAATGGATGCTCAAGTATGTGTTGGGCTGTGGATATCTATGTTTGAGCTATCTTTGAGAGCATATGTTTATACTATGGTCTACACCCACAGCTGGGCGTTGATGATGTCAAGTCACTCAGTATGTTTATGGAATCGTCTACACATATATTTGTGGATGGACAGCTTGATTGGCGTAGATTATATGATCCTTGCTGTTTTGAAGGATCTCCAGTCCTAACAGGTTTGTTGCAGCTGTATGTGGTTGGCTGAAATTGTAAAATCACATCACATTGTCTCTGCTTTCTCTCTTTTGAAGTAATACTGTCTGCATGCATAATCTGGCAGAATTGGCAGGTGCAGCAGTTGATATTCAGGAAAAGATTGCTATCAGAATTTTTGTTTCCACCCCTGTTAACTGCTGTAACGTATTATTGTTTTGCAGGCAACCTTTGATTGCTTACTAAAGACATATGGGTTTTTGACACCGGATTTATGGCGTGAGACACGATTCACCAGGTCACCTTTCCAGGAGTTCACTGATTTCCTGGCAAAGCCAACCAGACTGAGCATTCTTGATGATGCAGAAAAGGCCCCTGTCTATTAGAGTGCTAGATGCTGCCTGAATGCAGCAGAGTGAGTTTTGGTTTAATGGAATTTGAACTCATGTGTATGTCTTTCAGGAAAACTTCTCTATGTATCAGAACGGTGAGAAATTTTGGACTCTCAAGTCATTTGTACTTGAAGTCTGCATGAGATGTCAAGGATAGCTGTTTTTATATTTGAAGTTTGCTTTAGATCTCAAGAATTGAGTGCAAATTGTATGCATTGTTGGATCCTGGAAGCAGTTTGAGGTCTCTTTTTCAAGTAAATGCGATTTGTTGGGTGGGAAACAGGGGAAATACATGTATGTGATCTGGGTTGTGTGATTCTACTATTTTTAGCAGAGTGGGTGTGTGTGAAGCTGTGGAGAAGAAACTGAATTAAAGGGGCTAGCATCAACTTAATCCTGGTGTGGCAGCAAATAGGAAGGAGCGATAATGGAGGAAATTAGTTAGGAAATGCTCATGATGGAATAAGGCCATCATCATGCAGTTAAGAAGCTGTAAAATAAAAAGATTTACAATCGGATGTCAATTGCTCAAGGCTACTTACGCATGTTGGTGCTTGCTTGAATTGCAGCTGGCCTTAGGTCCATAGAATGGGGGGTCTAGGCAAAGTCTTATTGCATGGAACAGGGTTGGTTTGTCCCTTTGATATCCTGATGATTTTGTTGATTTTGTATCTCAAGCCAATGTCTGTTTGTACTGAGTGTTGTTTCTGACGTCAAAGCTCTTCAATGGAATTTTTAGATCAAAATAATTTAATGAATTTGGTGTAACAAAAAAATCCTACAAGTAAATATATTCCAAAAGTCTGGGGAACACTGTTTGGTCTATTTCCTCGCTGTACGTGCTGGGGGTTGTTCCCCAGCTTTAAAGAGTCTCGGTGTGCACTTTCCTTTGTGAGTGAGGACAAACTCTTCTCAGAACTGCAGGGAAATGAGACCAGACTTGTAGGAGTTGGAATCCAGGTATGAGCATGGGAGTAGGGTCAAGTAGCAGATGACAGTCATCTGTTGAAGTTGTTTCAAAATATTAAATTGTCATGTACTTCACTGCTATTGAGAACAAACCTGTTGCCATGTTTTAGAACATCAGTGGCTGCCTGCACTGTTCTTAGAGAACAAACCTTTGGTAAAGACCGCCCAGGTGGGAAAGCATTGTTGGCTGTCAGCCTGAAAAGTCGGGGGGAATCTACTTCTACCTTTTGGTTTTATGAGTTCCTGCGCATCTGCTTGATCCGACTGTAGGCCTTTGAGAGATGGTTCAAGCTTGAGAAGTCCGGTTTATGTCCCATATTCTTGAGGAACTTGGACATGCTTGATGTTATTGCAGGCTTCTGAGGGATGGTTTGGTTTTATGAGTTCCTGAGCATCTGCTTGATCCAACTGTTGGCCTTTGAGAGGGTTCAAGCTTGACTGTCTCACTGGAAGATGCTCTTCAAAGTGGTGAATTACACTGCTCCTAGAACAAGGGGGCATTAAATTGCTTATACCCCTTTCACTGGGCTTTTAGGAGCCAATGCCATGAACATTGGAGGCACAGATCACCAATTTTGGTGTTCTGTTAGTGCTATTGCCATGTTTGTATCTCTGATGGGTTGGATGTTCATAGTATTTTCTTTGGTGCGTAGCTATGTTTTTGTGGTGATTATTGAGATTGGTAGTTTGTCTTGGATCCAGCACTACCTACTCAGGTTTTAACAGTAGATTTCTTATGGTTGTTTCAATTAACTCTGTGTGGCTTAGCGCATTTCACATAGTTGTTTATGCCCTTACGAGTGTTCTCGAGAAGATCTCATGTTAAGATGCTTTCCATAAAGCTGTAGGCTGCAGGTTTATGATAAGTTCACCCCATGCTGAAAAGGCTATGTACTGTCTCCACTGCCAGGATTCTGTCTGAGCTGGGCTGCTGCCTTGCACAGTGCTTAGAGATTCTCTCTCTCTCTCTCTCTTTCTCACAGAGTGGATGTGCACAAGTGCACCTCAAATATTGCAATCCTGGGAGAGACTGCCAAGTTAACTTAGCCCTAAATTTTTGTTGTAATATATACTCCCAAAGTAATTTGGTCCTTCTCAAAGATTTTATTTCAAACTGCTATGTTTCAGCAGAGCAGCTGTAGCTTAGGCTGTTTGGGCCTCGAGTTTGAATCCTGTTGGGATGCTCCGGTGCCTTTAAGGTGTAGATGGCCCTCCCAGTAGTAGGCCATCAGTTGGCCCTTCTCAGTGTGCATAGTTTCCAGAAACGCTGTTTCTGCGGGCCCGAAATGGAACGGTGTTTGTGTCGTTTCCAAAACCGGAAAAGGTGTTTCCCGGGGGGCAGTTTTTGCACGTCGTTTTTTCTGGTGCCGTTTCCTGCTCCTGCGTGCTGCTCCTCGGACCTCGACCCTCTCAGCTCTCACCCCTCCTCTTAGCACTCACCTCTCACCCCTCCTCTGAGCACTCACCTCTCAGTCCTCTCCTCTCAGCCCTCCTCTCAGCACTCACCTCTCCTCTCAGCCCCTCTTCTCCCCCCCTCACCTTTTAAGTTCACCCTCTCAGCCCTTTGCTCTCAGCCCCTCCCCTCTCTCTCTCGCCCCTCTCGGCCCTCTCCTCACCCCTCTCAGCCTCTCCTCTCCTTGCTCTCCTCAGTTCTCCTTGCTCTACTGAGTTCTCAGCATGGCTCAAGGTCCGGATGCATTTTGGAAACATGTAGAGAAATTGGGGAGCTATGAGAGATTAGGTGGTTCTAAAAAGTGGAAATGCAAATTGTGGAATGGAGAAAATGAGGAGTGTAACCCGTGTGAAGGACTATCTTACCCATGTGTCGAGCAAAGATGATGGCTTCATGACATACATAAGGGCGGTGACCCACGGTGATGTATACATGTAGGGCCGTATAGAGGATGATCTCTTGGCCTTTCGCAACCATACGGGGGGTTGAGAGACGACAAAGCTTCAAGAGACTCGTCTACAGCATGTCTCATGGTGGGAGAAGTATGGGAATTGTGGTCCCACATTGGTAATTTACTAGTAACTACCCATAAACTCAAGTTTCAGCTACATGCATGATGCATCATGCAACATAGAGTGTGAGTTACAACTTACATTTTGCTTAATTCCAATTTCTAAATCCTAAATTCTAATTATGTGTGGAGACATTCGAGTGCTCTCTCAGGATTGTAGTTCTGGCCCACGTGAGGAATTGGAGAATATCATATGGATCATGTTTTGTATTGGCTACATCGTAGACTATAGTACTTATTTTTAGGATTTTATCATGTCACATGTGACATGGATCATGTTTTGTATTAACTTTTTTTGAGGCTTTGAAAACACTTGTGGCTCTGCTAGCGAGATGAAAAAACATCTGTCCGATGCAATTGTCATTTCTATGTTTACTATGCAGGTTTAAGTTTTGGGGGGTAGTCTCTCATCAGTTACCTAGAATGAGGTGGAGATTAAAAAATGGTTCTTGACTACTTTCGTAGGGATTTCTCAAACCCCTACGAAACCACATTATTCTCCTCTTGGAAACAAGAAGTTTGCCTCTAGAACATCTTGGGATGGAGAGGACAGTCAGGTACATCAACAAGGTACAAAATGGGCCAACATACCGAATTCCTTGATAGTTTTCAGAATCCAATTCCAAGAAGCAGTCACGGTCTCTAGAATTTTGAAGACCTAAGCTTCGGTCAAAGTTTTGTGAATTTGCACGAAGAGTACGTGGCACACGTCTATTTTTATCTAACAAAGACTAATGCAAAATTACTCTTTCAAGTATAAAATAAAATTGAGATAGCAAAGGATGTGTTGATTGATTCAATGCAATTGTTCGCCAATCAATTGGTCTTGTCCTTTGAACAAATTAAGTCAAAATTGTTATTAAGTAATGGGCTCCCGAAAATCTTCATCTATTAAACTATGCAAATGGGAGGAGCACTCACTTAATGTTAGAACCCTTTTGAGTTACAGTTTCATATTGCACATAATAGACAATGCACTTAGAGAGGGAGTTGTAGTCAATTAAGAATTGCATTAAGAATCAAGCATTTTTTAAGTCAATTAATAGACAATGTACAAGCATTTTTGAAGATGCATCACTTTGAAGTAGTAACCTATGGTATGGAAGTAATAAACATCTATATTCTCAACCATGGGAATTCTCCTCGGCCTCTTGTAGTGAAGGTTGGAAGGTGTAGAGTGCTCGGATTTGTCATCCATAAAAGGTTTTTTCACCACACTCTGAGTACCTCTCTAGTAGCTCAAATTGGTCATCCATTTATAGGAAATTAAATGACATCAATGAAGGAAGGGTTTCAAGATTCAAAAGAGAGCTACCTATTTGTTATTGGATTGCTTCTACTCTCTTAGCCTTATTTGAAAGAGGAGCCAATGTACCAAAGGAGTGAATCTCGGTATGATCTTGTTCCATAGAGTGAGAGCGACAACTTGGAGATGGTTTAACATTATAAATGTAAGAAACATTGCATAGAGTAAAGGGGAATTGATTACCATCTCATTTTCGTTGATGTCATTGGTTCTAGGCATCCAAGCATGGGTCTCTCTCTCTCTCTCTCTCTCTCTCTCTCCTCTCTCTCTCTCTCTCTCTCTCTCTCTCTCTGCCCCCCCTTTTTCCTCAAAGTTCCCAATGAAGAATTGATCAAGTACATTGAACCAATAAAAAATCAAGAAATGAGTAGATTACTTTGGGAAAAGGGCAGATGGAAATTGAACAAGCATACTATTCATGATCCCTTCTAATCAAAATTGCTATACTTGCTCAATTCAACTTTAGTCCTATTTATTTTGGCTCATGGAGGCTAATTAACCTATGTTTGTCCATGGTTTAATATATTTTATGCATAGGTTAATCTTTTAAGCTTATGTCTAAGAGGGGTACATATTATATTTGAAATACAAGAGGCGATTATGGGATTCGAACCCATAATCTTTTATTTCACACACTTGAGCTCTACCACTAAGCTATAGAGCAGTGTTGCATCCCTAAAGATAAATATAATATTATAAATGGTCCCTCCTCCCCCTCCATGTCCTTTCCTGTTTAATGCCCCCTTCATAAGTGGTCCCCCCCAGAATCTTACCTCACATGGCTCCTTCTTTAATGCCCCCAACCTCCATTATTCTTTAATTGAAACTCCTTCCCTCCCCTCTTTATCCCTTAGTTTAATCATGGCCTTGCCATCTTCCTTTTCACCCCTCTTCTTTTCCCCACAACTAATTAATAGGAATTTCCATTTTTTCAATGTCTTGGGGACATACTCAAAATTGCTGGGCTTCATTAGCCATTGAATATATGTTGGCCAAATAGGGCCTTAGCAGCATGGCTACCTTCGGATGGTTTTCTTCTACCTTTGCACTCCATCCTCTATCACCTTTGAAGTCATGGCATTTGCAGCCACTCCACCTCCTTTGTCTTTCCCATCACATTGGTCTTTTGATGATCACGTTGGCTTCTTGTCCTTGGGGTTGCTTGTCTAGAAGTACTTGGGTCATCGAGTGGTCGATTCCCTCCCCCTTCAATGCCTACATCGGCTTCAGTGTCATCATCTTCATCCTCCTCCCTCTTTTTGAATCTTTGGGGTCCTGTGGTTTGCTGAGTTCTTACAACAACCCTTTGATTTGGTTTTGCAGATGATCACATTGCACTCATATCCCCTCGAAGATTGTTGTATCAGCCTCACTTCAATTGTAGCTAGACAAGATTTTGACACAGTGCTGTGGCCACTCGGGCTTCTAGGATTCCCGAATAATGTTTTCCTTGTTGACCAAATCGCTGCACCATTTTTCTTGCTTCTCCTGTCTCTTCCACCATTCACTCTGGCATCTTCGTCTTAGCTCCTCCTAAGGCAATTTGAATTCCTACTTGGCCTAGTCTACCTCATGGAACACCCTTGCTTTGCCCTCCAAAGCCTGCTTCATTTTTGATTCCTACTCCCTACACTGTATCGAGGTATGGTATTAGGGGCATGTTCACATCAAATGGGTACAATTATGGTGGTCTCTAGCTACTCTAAGTCCATCCTATTAGCTTTCCTTTCCTCCTCATCATCCTCGAGGCTAGCCAAACCCTTCCCCTTGTCTTTTGCTATTAGCTTCAATTTTGGGGCTAGTGCACTTGATGTCGTTGGAGGCTGCACTCTTTTTGGCACATTTATTGTTTCCTTGTGCTACCTTGTTTTGGGCTTCGGTTACTCCTATTTTTGTTGACTCAGTGGGTGACAACATCGTCTCCTACATTTGAGATTTTAGCTTTGGCATCTTGTTGAAAAGGTCTTCGATAATGCTCTTTTGCGGTGAATTGGGGGTGGTGTTGATGCACCTGCTTAGCATGCATAGATATTCCCTCACTCATCACTGTTGTTGCTTTTGGGTTTGGCAATTTTAGTACTGCAATAACCACTTCCTCAATGACCATAATTCATCATCCTCCTTTGATTGTCATCTTTGTTGGAACATACGAGTTGATGGCCTAAAGTGCTAGATTTCTATCATAGAACTAGTTCCAAGTGAGGGTGTAGAACTCAGGCAAGCCTGTGCACTTGAACCATATCATTGCTCATTGATTGTAAATATACACATGCATGGTGCTACACCAATTATGTGGCTCTAATGCAATTGAGGTTGCCATGGTGGAAATATTTCCTTCCTCATCATCATGACCATTCACGAATCAACTTGCCATAATAATGATTGTGTGTCTCTTTCTCTCTCTTGCAGTGTGGATGATGTAAGATGCTCTACAGATTGCAATCTCACATTTGTGAATGCTACATATTGGATCAGCGCCACCATGGCACCTTCGGTTGCAGGAATATTAAACAATGAGCAGGCGGTTGCAAAGCTTGGAGTAATGATCAGTCCAAGCCTTGCTATGATTGTGATGCTTGGTACTCTTGATCTAAATGTGGGATGAGCCCAAGTCCGTTTGACTTGTCCACTTTAAAGCACTTTGCTTTTGTCGTTGACACTTTTGCCTTTCTCTTCTTCTTTTGTTCTACTGCAACCATCATGGTTGAGGATCAGAAGCTTGTGGGGGATGGAGGTGACACGGGGGTTGTGGAGAGGGTGAATGGAGAGATAGAGGATTTTCATGGATTGTGAAAAGTGTTTTCTTCTCTAGAAATGGGCTTATATATCATCATTTTTAGGGATAGCCCTTGATCGAAGGGCCAATCTACCCAAAGTTAAGATGGAATAATATCTATCTCCTTATTATTAATGGCATTATCAATTACAAGTTCAATTGGATTAAGTAGTACCACTTTTATGGTGTGAAAAGATGTAATGGCAATATATTTATCATTGTCAAGGTGTAGTGAAAAGTTGTAATGGTAATATATTTATCATTGTCAAGGTGCATAAATTTAGTTCCTTTAGTATTGGGTAGATCTATTGCAGCTAGTGTATCTATCCAATTTGTTGAGTCTTCTCACTCATGTAAAGGAGCACACAAAGAGTCTTCAAGGCTCATCTTGTTGTCCTCTTCCTTATAATCTTTGAATACATTTACCGATGTTGACTTGGTGGTGGTGTCAGATTCGGCTACTACTATTGCGAATAAATTCCTTAATATAGGGTGAGCTTTCCAAGTTGGGAGATCCACCCTCATGACTTTCTCATCCTTCCTTTTGTAGATATATTCTATTTGAGCTCCAGTCATGGACAAATCCTATTCTATAACAATATATGATGTCATAGTAGTCGTTTGGGTGTTTGGGAAGTCCATTATGACAAACCACACTCAGTATGTCATATTGAAGGTCTTAATTTTGATGTCTCTTAGAACTCATGGCGTCTCTCAATGCTGAGAAGATTAAGAGTTGCATTCATAAGTACAATAGCTCGCACTACTAGTCTCCGCATGGAACAATCCTTATAGAGATGGTCAAAGCCATAGCCAGTGTGCAATGGTGTTGTGCCTAGTGTGGGTGGGGTGTCCTGTAGGGATAATCTTTCCATGAATGAGGTCCTTAAAATATTTAAAAATGAGACCGATGGATTAACCACTCCGTTATATGGACACTCATTAGTCTTATGAGGATCTTAACATGCATAGCATTGAATCGGTGGTCTCTTTGGCAAGGTGTTCATATCCCTTGCATTAGTCATTTGGTAGATGGGGACATATTAGTCATCCCACATAACATAATGACTTATACTTGGGGGGTTCAATATATGTAAATGCTCTATAGCACATGCATTCAAGGCCTAATTCAAAAGTCCCTTATCTATGAGTTTTTCATAAATAAAACACACCCTTTTTCTAGTCAATCCATGAACACTCCCTTTAAGTGGTACCCTTCTATATGTAAAAAACGTCAAAAAAAAAAGAGAGCTTAAATCCCCTTGTGTTAAACCCATGTGCTATGCTAACATATTTAGAGTGACCCCTGAGGACTTGTATAGTTGGACTAACTCATAGTTTCACCAGATCGAGAATGTGTACTCCCACTAGGGACGTGATCCAATTCTTATTCCACTTATCCTAGAAAATGGAAAATGTATTTTAGACTATGCTTGTTTTGGTAAATTCCAAACTAACCACCGCACTTGTTTTTGTAAATCCCAAACGATAAATCCCATGCTTGGTTTTAGTATATCCCAAACAACCACCGCATTGGTTTGAATTATTACATTGTTTTGTAAGTCCCAAATGATAAATCCCATGCTTGTTTTTAGTATATCCCAAACAACCACCACACTGGTTTTATTAAATCCTATAACGTATCTACACGTCCACAAATCCATTCATCTTGTAATAAAAGAAGCAAACCACCACATTGGTGGCTGTTAATATCCTAGTGCAACCAACCACCATGCCTGGCAACCACTTATCCTACACTATTGCTGTGCTATCCTAAAATTTATTACATAGGGCTATACTAAAACAATCCCCTTTAGACTGGTTATCTTTAAATGTCAAGTTTTAACCCACCAGGCTAGTTAAAACATTTAACTACTAACATGGAAGCAGGCAAGCACCATAGATCATGGATGATGGCAGTCCAAGAAAGTCTACAAGTCCAAGAAATGCTTGCAAAATTTTTAGTTTTTCAAAAATACGATGACATTTTGTGGCTCAAGGAAATTCCAAACTCCCAACTATCTTATCAACCTCTCTATAGCAAGCATCTCCCAGCTCTTTATGCGAGTTTGATGAACTATCATTGCAGACCTCAATACACACTTGGACCACCAACTGCTTGCCTACCTCTGTTGACTTGTACGCCCATAGTAACTCCTCCTTTCGCTTGGGGTCTTCTTGATCCTAGTATTGGCGCTCTACACAACTTCGCACTACCATCATGTCCTGCCAAAAGAAACCTACATCATGAGCTTGACAAGTACCTTAAAGGAGCAGGAAAAACAATAGCCAGGGAAATTAATATTCACCGTCTTTTTCAACTCGAAGTCATACACCCAATTGGGAAGCATGTCCTCCTTGTAGATATTTTCCTCCCTTTTGTCTGGGTTTGTTTCTGCGAGGAGGTCATCCAACATTGTTCTTAGATAGAACAAGAGCATTCCAAAGTCTTTTGGGTATGCCATAGATTTGCAGTAGGTGGATTGGTGTACAGAGTTTTGGGGCTAGGTTTCATAATGGGTTCTTGGTGAAGGACAAATTGATGTAATGGGATCATACCTAGGGTCCTAAGGTCTATGGTTGTGTGTGTGTCCTTGTGTGTCCATGTGTGTGACCACTTGTGTGGTGAGTGTGCCTGTAGTAGGTGTGATTGATGATGTGTCAATCAGTAGGTGTGAGTCTGGAAGGTCTAGTGGATGATTGAGAGATACATGGAGAGATCAATAGAGTGATTTGTGGATCTGGGATGCTCTCTCTTGAGCTCACATACAATGTATCACTGGCCTATATATTGGAACTTCCTCTCATGAATAAAGTACTCTTTCTTGTTCATTGTTGATCTCATCATGACTTCTTTTTCGTTCCTTCATTTGGTATTAGAGCAACATCCTCCTTGAGCTCCTAGCCTCCATTTTTTGCCTTGTCATCACTCCTACCACCTCCTTTCTCCTTATTCACTAGTTTGCCCTCTTCTCATCCAAAATTACAAGAGCTTGTTCTCCCTCTACATGCGACTATTCCTCGAACCCTTTGAGCCATAGAACCACCTTCCTAGGGTGCACTCTAACCTCAAAGTTTTTTGCAAGATTTTGCTCTTGCTACCTGTGCCAACAACTTCTTCACCTTGTGACATTCTGCAAAATTCCACCTGTAGACTCAACCATTTGCAAAACCCTCTTAGGGGAGGTTGGGCGACATTATGAGCTAGTTGCCAACAAAGTTTGAGTGTGTTTGGTCCATAGAAGGAGAAAAGTTAGAAAAACTAGTCGAAATTGGCAACACTCCCATAGACAATGACGTGTAAAAATGCACCTCTTCTTCATGCTAGACACTCTCCACAGTAAGGGCTTCCATTCCACTAGAAAGCCCTTTGTTTGCTACTCTAGAAGTTTTTGATTGAGGCCTCCAACTTTAAACTATTTAGTTTAGGGAAAACAGTCAAATATATGGTCAAAGGTCAAAATTTTGAAGGGGCAATGTGGTCAAAAGTTTCCTTGTTCATCATTTTTCACTATTTCTTTTGGTCATCTGCTCATATAATGTCGGCTAGCATCGATTCAAGATTGATCTTTGGGTTGCTGTCTAGTTTGACTATGTTTGACTATGTCTATGTTTGGATGATGAGCTTCATTGACAACAATGATGTAGCCTATTTGATGCTTGAAGGTGACTCAATGATGAATGTAGTTTCTATCATGATAGTTGAAGGCTATTTGCACTTGGATGGTCATATTTTGTCTTACATTCATGTATTGCCTTATGAGTCATATGAGCCTTACCTTTGCACAAGAGTAGACACTGCCCTTGTAATGACAAGTGGTAAGACCCTATTCATATTCAATCTATTTGAAGGCATATGGGGTGCAAGAAGGATCAAAGAGCAAAGGAGTTACAAGATTGGCTACACCAAGAACCTCTCCAATGACAAAGAACCTCACACTATGGTAGCTTGGAAGAGAAGAAGGAAAAGGACAAGACATGCCATCAAAGGGGGGTATTTCCCCACATCTTTTAGGATTTTTGTGTGTGTGGTAAATAAGGGTTCTTTGCCTTGGGATGTCCCCCTCAAATGATTGTTAGTCCTATGTGTTACCTTGCTGGATCTAAGGGTATTCCCATGCATAGTCATTGTCTATGTCCCAATTGTAAACCAAAAGACGAAAGTCAAAGTGAGATCATGTTGGGATGAGGATGCCCAAATGAGTCTACTGTTGATGCAAATAGAGCGAGTACCAAGTTGTGGATCATGTGTGTTGCCACTAGAGGTGGGC
Source organism: Dipteris shenzhenensis (assembly GCF_047967505.1). Lineage (NCBI taxonomy): Eukaryota > Viridiplantae > Streptophyta > Polypodiopsida > Gleicheniales > Dipteridaceae > Dipteris > Dipteris shenzhenensis. The sequence continues at coordinate 6,803,223 of NC_141627.1, read as the reverse complement.
AAGCCATGAAGTTTCCCATGGACTACTGCTAGGGTTGAGGTCATCAATTTGTGGAGGGAATGAAGGACAAATTGATGTAATGGGATCATACCTAGGGTCCTAAGGTCTATAGTTGTGTGTGTGCCCTTGTGTGTCCATGTGTGTGACCACTTATGTGGTGAGTGTGCCTATAGTAGGTGTGATTGATCCTGTGTCAATCAGTAGCTGTGAGTGTGGAAGATCTAGTGGATGATTGAGAGATTCATGGAGAGATCAGTAGAGTGATTTGTGGATCTGGGATGCTCTCTCTTGAGCTCACATACAATGTATCACTAGCCTATATATTGGAACTTCCTCTCATGAATATAGTACTCTTTCTCGTTCATTGTTGATCTCATCATGACTTCTTTTCAGTTCTTTCACTTAGTTGTGTCTACACTGCACTTAAATAGGGAGAGAGTTCATTGAGCCTAACCTTATCATTCTTCTTTCATACAACTGACATGTCCACCTAATCATTTGACTATTTAATCGAATATTTTGTTTCACATTAGTTATCTAATCAAAATATTTTGTCTCATGTTAGTTGTTTAATTGAAATCTTTCATCTCACATTATGGTCCTTGGCTTGTGAAAGGATAGTATCTAGTCACATAGCTGAGAAAACATCACTTCAGTCACTTTGGATATTGCATATATATTCATATACATATATATATATATATATATATATATATATCTTAACAACTGCACTTACATTGAGTTCAAATATGAAATCCCATAACTAATCCACAATTCCTAAATGAATGGATTGTATGCTTGTCTTGTACTAATAATAATAGAAGCACACCACTGTGCTGGTGGCAATTATATTCCTAGTATGCAACAAACCACTATGCTAGTGACCAACCATCATGCTGGTGCAAGTTAAGCTAATATCCTTGTAATAATAGAAGCAAACCACTATGCTAGTGTTATCCTAACATAGATACATTGCCCAAGTAAACTCTGGAAAAAATTAATAATAATTAAATAGATTACACACATATTACATAGATTACATCTCAAAGACTCCTTTCCTTTAGATTACATCTCAAGGACTCCTTTCCTTTAGGGGGTTGGTTCCACATTGCTTAGAATAGGTTGCCTTTTTGAGCTCCTTGATTCCACACTTGGCCCTCCTTGCTCCTTTCCTTACTCCTTTCCCGAAGGGGGTTGGTTCTGTCCTTCAAAGGCCCGGCCCCTCCATGTCGCTTCCTCTTTCCTTGATTTGAGCTTCTTGGTTGCAGGCACGACCCTTCTTGCTCCTTTCCTAAAGGGGGCTGGCAGCTCCCTTCAGGATTCTTTTCCTTGTAGTCAGGCTCGAGCTTGGCCTTCTTCAATTTGAGCTTCTTGTCTTTTGCATTTTTTTCCCAAATGGCAAATTGAGTTGCAACATCTACTTTCTCGTTGTAGATAGCTATAGCAACCAGGCACATTTGATCTATCCATGACCTAGGCAATGGCAAATGACATTTTCTACATAGTGATCTTGCATGCACAAACACCCCAAAGCTAAAAACATGCACAGGGTGGTAGCATGCAGGCCATCGAATCATGCAATCATCTATGATGGGGGTATGGCAGACCATGCTAGACCCTACTACATAGCAGGATAGGCATCCGATTTAACTATTGCGGCCGTCAATTCATTTTGTCTTCTTGTCTTCATCATAAAAAACATTCGAATCATCTAAAGTCAACCAAGTAGGGGTAAATGATCCTACTAACCAAGGAAGAAGACAACCATATCAGAATTGGGGAAATCAGCCTTGACAATCGAATCAAAACAATGATGCTCATAATTTCATGTATTGTGGCCAAGCCAAACATCGGCAAGGCCTAGGTTGTGAATTATGGTGCAAACACCGCAATGAGAGGGAAGTTCTTCATCAATGAAGGTTATTGCTATTCCAAATTTGGAAGGTGACAGTCCAAAAGAGAAACATAAGAAACACAAAGAATAGAAGTCAAATGAAGTAACTTCAGAACAGTGGGATGATGATGAAGAAACAAAAGAATTTTACATCAAAATAGATATTCAAGCAATCATTGAAGTACAAACATCATTTGAATATCACTTAAGAAAGTGTGCACAAGTTCAAGAGGATGACCTCAAAGAGATGAATCTCAGGACGGAACAAGATCCGAAGATGGTGCATGTTAGTGCTTTGGTGGATGGAGCTTTTCATGAAGCTTTGAAACAATTATTATTAGAATTCAAAGATGTGTTTGCCTAGCATTATACTAACATGAAGGGGGTTTATACATCTTTTTGTCAACATAGGATCAACTTAAAGAAGGATGATGTCCCAGTGATCCAGCAAAGATATAGAATGAACCCGAATTATGCTCAAAAGGTGAAGGAGGAAATTGATAAGTTTCTCATGGTGGGGTTTAGTTACCTAGTGGATAAGGTAACATGGCTTTCACTTTTAGTCATAATACCCAAGAATAATGGTAAGCTCACCATATGTGTTGATTACATAAAACTAAATGCAGCAATAATAACATATCCTTTTCCCTTACCTTTTTGTGAGACAATGCTTGATGCCATGGCTGGTCACGAGATGTATAGCTTTCTTGATGGTATCAGTGGCTATAATCAAATAAGGATGGCTAAGGAAGACATAGACAAAACTGCTTTCATAGAGTGGGGAGCTTTTGCTAGCAATGTTATGACCTTTTGTCTAAAGAATGTGCCTCTCACATTTCAAAAGTGGATTTAGGGAGTCTTTGCTTCGTACTTGACTACTTTTATCAAGGTTTTTCTTGATGATTTCTCTATGTTTGTGAAGAAGGAGGAACATTTCCAACATCTTAGATTGTGACAATGTAGAATTGCATGGCTTAGTCTTAATCTAGAGAAGTGTGCTTTTGCAGTTAAGAGGGGTGTGTTGTTAGGCCATATAGTTTTTGAAGAAGGCATGGCCATAGACCCACAGAAGGTGGGAGTTATTCAGAATGATCCTACACCAAGAACTCTTAAGTGGTTGTCATGCTTTGTTGGGTAGATTAAATGGAATAGAAGATTTTTGCGCTATCTTTCCCATGTTTGTACACCATTGAGAAAATTGACTAGGAAGGGAGAACTTTATAAATGGGAGGATCCACAATAGAAGGCTTTTGTTTTATTGAATAAAATGTTAGTTGTGGCAATAATTCTTAAACCACCTAGTTGGAAGTTACCATTTCATTATTTTGTGGATGCTTTGGATGTGGCCATTGGTGCAATGTTAATGCAAAAATTTATTAAAGGGTGGTTTCAACCCATATATTATGCCAATAGAAGATTGGCCAATGCAGAGCAGAATTATAGTGTTACTCATGGAGAGGCATTGGGAATGGTATATACTCTCCAAAAATTCAAACACTATCTGTTGTGAAATAAAGTAATATTACATGTAGATCATCAAGCCCTCATTTATTTGGTAAACAAACCACAGTTGTTTGGAAGGCTGGCTTGGTGGATATCACTCAACACCCTATATGCTAGCTCTTCAAAGTTCTCACAACTAGCCTGGACTACAACATTCCTCTTGGAAATAACATGCAATTTCTTAGTAGGGAAGCATACAGCCTTGGGATGAAACGAAGTGGCAATGCTAGAGACATGCTGATTTTTTAAAGCCCTTCTTGCACAAGTCGACCTTCTTGCTGCTAGGCTTTCTTTGTGTTGATATAGATATTGGAGGTTGGATAAGTCCTTGGATCTCTTTTTCTTAGGACTTTGCCAAGCTTGAATGATTTTTTCTAGAAAGTACAAGTGGGAGCTTACAAAAAAATGTGATTACTCATTTGATTCTAGGTCTCCAAGTGTGAGCTTAGATCTACCCTTTTAAGTAGAAATACTCTTTATGGCTGAGCTTATCTTCAATGGCAAGCTGTCCCCTTTAGCATGATCCCTGACAAAGAGGAGGAATTGCCTCGAACAAGTAGGGATAACCTCCTTTCCATGGAGAAAGAGAAGTACCATAGGCTGAGGAAGAGCTTTGGCCTCCCTCAGGGTACCAAAGGAGTTTTATCAATAATCCTTGATGCACTTCTATGATCATGGACCTCAAGCTTATTAGTTGGGGGTTTCTGAGTATGTATTTGCCATGATTTTATTCTTATCAACTATGAGTCATGACATCAAGCAAAATTGTATCTGTGTACATCATTTTTGCTCTTGCTAGTGGTTGAAATTTGTACTACATGTTTCCCTTGGTTATATGTGAACCATTATTCTTTTAGAAATGAGGGTGATGGTTTAAGGGTGACGGAAAGTCTAAGGGATTCTAGTTTTTTGTTTGATTACAAATGCATCAACTCATGGGTCCTTACCACATGTAGGACACTTGGACTTTATCACATTGAGTAATGTTCTTAGTACTTTACAAATCCTTAGCTTATTTTATTGTGCAATGCAAATTTTTACTTGGTCAAGTGAGAGAGCATAGTTATATCATTATTGCACTTTGGTATCTTGAAATGCATTGAATTTTTGACTCTACTACCCCACAACCAATTCATTATGCCAAGTGTTCCACCATTGTTGCCCTTATGTGCCAAGAGTTGGACCATTGGCTTCTCAATTCGAATCAAACACTCCGACTTCTACTCTTTTCGGGAAAATAAGCTATCAACTTATACAAGGAACACTCCAAAAACCAATGCATTCCGTAATGGCCGTAAGCAAGCTAGAAATTATAGAAGTGGTTGATCTTCACTTGGAACACCTTAGAAATTATAGAAGGCATTTGTTCTTCACCTTTGGGAGAGTCATAGCTCCATGAGGACTATTTTTTTGGAAATTTTCCTTAAGGTTGTTGGAGGATCTCCTTTGCATAACATGTTGTTAAAGGAGGAATGATTTGTTACTAAAAAGCCATTTATAGAGGCTCTATTCAGGCCCTGACAATATGGTTGATGAGATATGGTCTCATGCTTATCAAATTTCAACCATTTGTCTTTTCAAACTATAAGATTTGCAACCTATCCAATTTAGTAGTTGAAATTCCATAGTTTCTTTAGGGTGGTTATTACTGTGATTGATGAAATTAGGTGCATTCTCAATCAAGAGTATGTATAAGCCATCCGATGGAGAGGGAAGGTTGCTGTAGCAACTTGAAGGCTATTTTCTTCTTGTTGCTTGCTCACAAAATCTTAACATCCCAAGACCAATGCTATATATAGCACCATTGTATTTTGTCTACATTCCAATAATCCTCCAATAATCACACAACATACAATTCAAGTCATCTTGATTACTTAGACCCCTCAAACTCATCTTCTAGTTTTCTTTAAAGGTAGTGTAGTTCCAAGTCACTTTGTTGTCTCCAAGGTGCATGGAATTTGTGATTCTCTTTATGCCTTAATTAGTTGTAAATATACAATGATGCTCAAATCGAGGGTTGATTTGTGTTTATTGTATCTCTTTATGCATGGCATAGACATAGGTGTTTACGGTGGATTATGGGCAAGAAATTGAGATTTCAAGAGGAGGATTCATGCGTCAAGAGGAGGATATCTTGAACATGCCTCACCTAACATAGCACTCCATGCCTTTTAACATAGTTGGTAAATGTGGGGACTCATAAGTCTAGGGTTGGCAATGGTGAGATAAAGCCTTGACTAGAGTGAGACCAAACTTCTTGAATGTATCCATCTTCTTGACTTCTGCAACACCTTGCATTGCGAATTGCCTTAGTGATGGTGACCATTTAAAAACACACCAGAATACCCACTACCATTAGCACTCACCATCCCTAAGCTCAACCCCAAACACACCCTTTTTCTTGCCCCAAGTAGTAGTGGTTGGAAATGATAGCCTCTCATGTTCACATTGCTTGATGTGGATCCATCATTGGGTCTATGCTTTCATATCAATTCTAGTTGTTGTTAATAACATTGCCATTTTTCATCATGTTCTACCCCTTAGGTTCCATAGATTTGAGATGAGATCATGCAACCAAGATGGATGCTTTGACTTAAGAATCTATTCCATTTCTTCAGGAAGATTTTCCATATGGCAGGAGGAGTTAAAGTGGAGAGGGAGCTAGGAGGTGTGCCTGTATGTGGCACTAGAGAGCTAAGGAGTATAGCTTGCAACATTGTGAGAAAAGGGGAGGCCTAAAAAGACTTGGAGCCTTTCCCTCCCAAAATTCAAAAACTCTATGCCTTGCCACCCACGTCCCCAAAAGGCACATCTTTTCTCCATTTCTACTGCTCACACACCCCTCTTAGCCCAGACATTACACTTGCTTGGTGTGTAAGTGAATGTTATAGCTCTATGATTTATTCCTTCAATCAGTTATATAATTGAATTGCTCTGTGCTAGAAGGTGAGTCTAATCCTCTCACATTGGTAGGTGGGGTCTCATGACTCTAACAGAACCCTTCATAACATGTTCACATGGCCACCAAGTGATTGCAAGATGGAAAGTACTGAAAAAGAGCCAATCTAGATAGAAACTGTGTAGGTGGGTTTTCTTTTACTACATCAAAGAGGTTTGTATCCCCTTGCATGCATATCTATCTAACCATCCATGGCAATCTATATGTTGCAAAGCGCTTTGAAACTATAAAAGCCATAAGGACTACCAGGCACAACAACGATACAAGGACAACATTGGAAGAGAAGATGGCTTCAAGGTTGGGTGATTTGTCATGCCAATAGAGGGTGCCAATATTTAGAAGCTCGAGAAGATAATGTGTTATCGTAGATGCATGCCAAAGCTCTCGTCTAGCACACTCTTTGATTGCTTTCTTTATTTCTTTGGTTCCAACTATCTCACACACTACTTTCCTTCCTCGCAGGCATCCACAACTGCAATCACCTAGAGTTACTTTTTTAAAATGCACCGTAAGTGAATAGCATGGCACAAAAATGATGGAGTTCTTCAATCATCAGCTATTTTCTTACTAAAAGAAAGCATCCTTGAAGTGAGGATTCCATGATAATGTTGCAATGATGATGATGGGAAACTTTGATGATACTATTATAATGATGATGATGATAATAATATTGCAGTGTTGATGATGGGAGTGAGGATTCAATGGTAATATTATAGTGATCATGATGGGAGTGGGGATTCCATGATAGTATTGCAATGATGATGGGAAAATTTGAGTGACTCACAAGAACATTGGAGTTATGAGGTGCTCTTCAATGGCTAGTTGGTTTACAACATGAACTCAAATAACGTCAGGAAATTTTTTTCTCAATGATCTTTACAACTCATTACAATTATTCTGGACTAAGTAACCTAGGGCAAAACCAACAAAGTGTGGCAATGGAGATGGTATTCTTTTGAATGATTCATGATGATAGAATCGATGAGACACATCCATTCTATGGATTTTTGATCGAGTGGGTAAGTGGAAGGGCTACGTGTGAAAAGTTTCTTCTAAAGCTCATGACAACATCTATTCGACACTAAGAGAAATCCATAGATCTATGTATGGGAGAAATGAGAAAGACATGTGTAGTGCCATCTAAGAGAGTATTGGTATTGGGGACTTGAAGCTTAGTCTAGTAAGGAATTTAAATCCTTTGAAAGAAGAGATGACGTTAGCTCAATTGTGGTAGAATTTGGTGGAGAGAAGCATAGCAGGTAAAGCGCCCCTACCCACATCAAGTTTTTGACAAATGGACAATGGACCATGTGCCAAGCACAATGTACAACTAGAGAACGTGCAGGAATGATGTTGGTGTCACAATTAAAATTTTGCTATGAGACGTGGAGGGGGCGCCTATTATTGGGTTGTCATTTGATTCATTTAGATTTATTAGCTTCGAAGAAATTGTCTGATGTTGCAGTGTCAGCGCATAGTTCAAGCTGCTACGCTGAGGCTCCAATTTCATAAAGATGTGAATCGAGACAAACGATGATGTGAATTGTTCCAAGGTTTAATAATGGTCATATCACAAATCAAATGGCCAATTCCACCCAATCTTGTGATATTCACAATAGCACTTTCATTAGTGTCTCAATAGGCCTCATCAACACACTTAATTTGAATGTTGCAACCATCTTTTTTCGTCATCACAAACAACAAGAATTAGAATCCACCATGTTCCTACTATGCTATAGGAAGAATCAATGCTCTAGATCCAAATCATCCCCTCTATCATGCTCTAGATGTTTCTTTTTTTCTTGCAATAGAAAAGGGGAAGTGTAATTTGATGATGATGGTGATTATTCCAAGCAAAGTTCGAGTTAAGAAACAAGTGAAGTTTATGGTAGCAAAATGACAAAAGGTGAAGAGTGAATTCTAGCCAAAGTGAAGATGAAGCTAAACTAGTTTCCAACATCAACATCCAATATATTATATCATGCATATTTTTATTGATCTACTAATAGGCATACACCTCTACTAGCATTTGCCGCTTCTACAAAAATGTGGATAATGAAAACTCTGCAAGATGTAGGCTAACTAGCCATGATGAATGCGGGTTTGATTTTCAATGCACAATGATTTGCCAAACATGGGATGCTTTTAATGCCATATTTGGCTTTTAACTATCAAATTCAACAGAGTAGGAGCGGCATTTCCTTTCATGTTTGCATTTCGTGGTGCCAATTTGTTGGGGTTATTTGCAAGATCCTTTCTATCAACTTGGAATGCTCGACTGCATGGCCACGATGAGAAGGGGTCCAAAGCATCTAGCCTAAAGGGTCTTGATAGCCTAAAACCCACTGTGATAGGGCCAGGTGGGGTAAGGATTCATAGATCATTTTGTTTCAATCCTTCTCCATGTAAAAGTTAGGCTATTAAAATTGTAAAGACAAATGGTTCTCCTTCTTTATTTGAGCGATTTGTCAATTGAAGGGTTCACATTTTGATTTTGAACTGATTTGACTGACCCAATCTCAAACAAACTTTTAGGGTTTATTATGGATCTCAATATTTGGATTCTTTTTAGGAAGGTTTTTATTAGATCTCATTAAAAACTAAGCATTGCTTTTTGTTGGAAAAAAGATTTTATCCTTTTTTAAAAAGAACATCTAATGAGGAAATATACATGCCTACTTCACACAATCAAGGCATATGTGTGTGTTTCCTAAGATTGAGTGTTTGTGTGTATATGTGTGCATGTCTCCTAATTTTGAGCATTTGCACGTGTTTGTGTGGATGCATGCATGTGTGCATATGTGTCTCTATGTGAGGGGAATAGTCACCAAAGAGAATTATTTTGTGTATGAGAGAAAGAGAGACTATAACATGGTTGTGTGCATGTATGCATGTGCAAGTGAACATTAAAAAGAGAAAGGGAGGGGGGGGGATGTCCTATGTTTGAGTGTCTATGTGTGCATGTGAGGAAAACACTCAAAGGAGAGAGAGCACATGAGGGTGTGTGATCGAGAGAGAAATATTATATGTGGACTATGAGAGAGAGGGTGTCCATGATAGAGAGAGAGAGAGAGAGAGAGAGAGAGAGAGAGAGAGAGAGAGAGAGAGAGAGAGAGAGAGAGAGAGAGAGAGAGAGAGAGAGAGAGAGAGAGAGAGACCGCATGTGTGTAGGGGGCATTGGGGGGGAGAGGGATTGTTTTATGTGAATACTTTACCCCTCAATTAAAAACTCATATAGCTGAATCATTTACATTGAGCATAGAGTAAAGCCAAGAAGCGCATATGGTGGAGGGGGTCTTGAAACTTGAAAGTTTTCTTGAAATTAAATATAGTTTAAGATCCCACCTTGAGACCCAGCAGAGTGGGTTTCTAGCCTATCATAAGAACATGGGTATGCATGCACATTTTTTCAATACTTATGGTAAAACTAATTTACATATATCGCTTCTTTACATGTGCAAATACTTTTCGTGTTATATAGTTATGATGCATACAATGTATTTTGGCTAAACATTGGGACATGATACACCGTTGTCCTGTCTTCTTGCTAAATTTTTGCTAGCTTGATTGCCACATAATTTAAATTTTAAATTGATGCGTTCTGTTTATTACATCCAAAGATATGATCTTATTGACTTTTAAGAAAAAAGATGGGTACCTTTGGAGGAGACTTTAAAAGAAGTTATATAATTGACAGAAATACTATAACAAAAGTTTGTTACTCCATATTAAATTATAATACACCTTATATTTTGCATCATTCAAAGTTATTAAACTAAATGAAAACTCCCATCTACATAGAAGCAATATCCTAGAGTAGAATACTTCCAAATCATGACACCAAAATGTTACTTAGGGTATTCAATCAAGTCATGTATTTACCAACGTATATGGAGGCTTCCATTCTCTAAGTTGCCATCTTCCATTCTATGAAAGAAAGAAAAACAAATGATCACTTGCGACCAGGTTTGATTGTTTTGAAATGTGATTTAATATCCACGTCATTATAACTTTCGAGTAACTGCACAGATATTTCATCTATAAGATTTCATCCACACACAACCTAATACCTAATAATTTCTCTCATCCATACATGAATTGGTATATTGTGGCACCACTGGGATTTATTAGACTAACAAATACTCATATCTAATTGAATGCAGTGGACATTATTCAAAAGTAGTACATTTTGAAAGAACGTCTCTCCACCAATGAAAAGCCAATATGGAGTTCTCTATTCTTCTAATGCCCACGAGTAGCATGACCAATCTACGCCAGTTTAGAGACCCCCTTTGCTAGGTCTCAAGGCAAGATCGTAAAATTTCTTTCTTTTCAAGGAATATAATTTCATGTTTCAAGACCCCCTCCATTATAGGTGTTGCTTGGCTTGGATCACTCAATCTTAGTTTCCCTAGACAATGTAGGTGATGTATAATCAATCAACCTTCAATTTTAAATGGATGGTCTTTCCATATTTGTATGCCATTCTTGTTTCAATTAATGGATATTTCCTATGACATGGATTTTCGATTTAGCACCACTCCAAGAGAAGAAGATGAAAAACCATTCACACACACACATAGGGTGAAATTTTGCCCATCACCAAGTTCATCAAGTGTCTCATGGCCAAAGCTAGTGTTGTGGGCAAGACTTGTATGCTAATCTCCTATACCAATAGCACATTCCCAATTGTAAGTGCTTTTATCATCTCACATACTGCATTTCAATAAATTTCATATAGATCTTGTATTTCCACTCCCTTACCATGCTTGATTTAGCTTAGCTTATCAATTTGGCTTACTCTTTGGGGAAGGGAAAATTTTGAGCTCAAATCCAAGTATTATGGTTGCTTTGTTGCAATGCCTTTGAGTGAAAAACCAAACCCACTTGGGGTAGGTATTGACTCAAGAAAATAATTAATGATCTACTCGTCGGTTAATTTTAGACTTTCCTAGGGCACAATAGGTTCCATTTAATTCAACCTTTAGTTTTTCCCCAAGGCGTTATATGCACATTCCAAAAATCCAAACCCTAAAATTTGAAAAACCCACAAATTTCTTTGTGTCATTTGAGTGTAGCAACTTTTGTATTTTCTAATAGTAAACTTAAATTGCCCTTGGGTACTACGACTATATAACAATTTGTTTGATGCACATGCATTTGTGTCCATGCATATGCATGTGTGTGCCTATACATGCTTGCTTAAAGGCCACATATTTAAAGGATTACATCCCCTTTGAAGGCCTAAATTGTCTAAAGCCTTTTTGGCTAGTTTGTCCATGGACACTCCTACGTGGCTTTAGTTGTTTTATGCAACATTATGTACCTGATGTGTTTGATATGTTTGATGCCAATGTGGTGCTAGATGGCAACAAAATAAATCATTGTATACTACTTTGGGTAAAATAAATAAATACAATTTTAAGTGTTTGTATGCATAAAAATGTGTATGTGCATGTACAAACACACACCATACCTCTACAGATTTGTGTGTAAATGTATGTGCATGTGGGAGAGAGAGAGGGGGGGGAGGGGGACATGGATGCAATGAGTGGCTGGCTCAATATACCAACATAAGTATGATGATCTGCTGTTGCATCTATGCATATAGTTCCAAAGCTAGCAGACCATCTTTCTTCTGGGCATATCCTAGCATCATGGCAGTCTAGGAATCCATATCATGATGAGGCAACTCATTAAAGGCATGGCATGCCCTCTATTCTCACATATTTCACATAAGTATCCACCGAAGTGGTACCTACAATGAATGTGACTCAAAGCCACTCATTAGTAATTTGGTACCTACAATTCCAAAGCCCACACACCATATTCCTTTCTAGGCATACCCCATATCACAATGCGCCATCGCATCAAAGGCATGTCCATGCTCCCACATTTTGCGATGCATGCCCATAAAAATGGTTCCAACAAATACATCTGACTCACATCCATGATTCACTATCTAGGAGTGCATGGCCCTATCTTCGTCTAGGATCCCTATTTTCACATAGCTTCCATCTACTCAATGTCATTTTATAGTGCTGCCATAGGGTATTGCTAGACTTCAAGGCAACAATAAAAGTTTCATCATCTAGTTGAACCCCTTTCAATTCATCAATGCATGCAATTCCAAAGCTAGCATACCCTTTTTCTTGCTGGGCATAGAACATAGCCTAAGGTCATGGCAATCCATGAAATTACATCATGATCAAACAACACATTAAAGACATTGCATTACTTTGTGCAAGGATGCAATCAATGTGATAACCTTATCATACTATTAAATACATGTTGTGTATCCTACATGATTCCACATTTCACATCTACATCCACCGACATTGCACCTGCAAATGCATCTGACTCAAATCTAGTTTTCACTGCTTGGTAGGGGATTGCTCTAACTATCTCTAAGCACCCTCATTTAATATCTTAACATTATCTTGCTCCTACTCTTTTAGTGTTGCCAAAGTAGCATGCCTTTAGTACTACAATGAAAGTTTGATGACTTGGCCAAACATCTTCTTGGAGAATCTATATATACAATTCCAAAGCTAGTCCATCCACTTCCTTTTTGGGCATAACTTGAGATCATGACATTCTAGGAAACCACACCCAGAGAGACAACTCATCATAGACATTATGTGCATCCTCCATGCTCCCACACTTGGCATATGTATGCAACAAAGCATTATCTACATATACATATGATTCCAAGCCACTTAACGTGCCTCCCATGTTTCAACATTTTTGTCATTTAACTTAGACAATCAATAGGCAATCAATGCACTGGCAAAAGCTCTATAATTTCATGTGACACCTTCCTAGTACATCTAGGAAATTGCAAAGACATGTTGTGCATCCTCCATGCTCCCACATTTTGCATACATGTCTAGAAAAGTGGTTCCAACAAATACATCTTCTTACTCTTCTAATTTCAAGCTTGCTCATGCTTCCACTCTAGCTTTTATACCCTCTACTTTCTTGCTCACATGATAGTTTCCATCGTTCTCATTTGAATCTTGCTCATCCATTGAAATCAAGCTTGGTTTCTTGTTGTGCCTTCCTATAGTTGCAACATGGAGCTCTCTTCCATAATGTTTGCACCTTCTTCCCTACCACCATCATGTGGTGGCTTGAGAGTGGGAACTCGTGACACACCAAAAGCAACATCTAGCTGCAAGATTCAAGCTTATGCTCTCCTCTTTTACAAAGCCAAGGCAACTAACTATCCCAATAGTGAAGGAAGAATGCTGGTTACATTCTTTGTAGCTAGTTCTTCACCAACTGCCCTTTTCACTAGCACAATATGGATGATACAATAAAGCAACTCCATAAATTCTCTTTGGATCCCATCACAAATTAGAGCTGGGATCACCACAATCTTTGGACTCCTTGCATTCTTCACCATAGAGGTATCTATATATATATATATATATTTGCTCCCATTTTAGACTTGAAAGTCAAGCATCCTAAGGTATGCCTTTGCATGCATGAATGTATAGAGAAAGAGACAACATTTGCAAGAGCTTCCTAAACCTCATCATGGTTGTAGTCAAACCAGTGTACTAATAATTCTAGTAGGAGTGTTGTCCTGACCCACAAATATGACCGGCCTACAGCCACTTCAACAATAAACTCTAAGCAAGCTCGGCACTCAAGGAAGCTAGAGCATACCTATAGTGTCTTAAAAGAAAGCCCAAATCAAGGATATTACTTGAAGGTTCTAAAAATGAATTGATAAACCGTTCTTGCCTAAGTACTTTGAGGAGCAGCCCTTGCATTATTTGATTAGTCTTGAGGAGCTCATATCATTAATTTGAGGACACCATTTATGTCTGCTCAATAGATGTTGAGAATTTAAGATATCTATTTGCTTACTTTGGAGCTATTGAATCAATTTTTGCTGCCAAATTGTATGGCAAGAGATTGTATGTGGACTCAAAATCTAAAAGAAACATGAGCGATTGCAGGAAGGCACTATAGCTTTGGCATTCATAAACTCTTCCATGAGGGAAAAATAGTTTTGGCTCTGCAGGTTCCAAGGAAGGAGCTTGGGCTAAAATGCAGGCACAGTGCTATCACTGTTGTTCCTAATACCATGGGAAAGGTCACTCTTCAATCCACCACATCCTTCGTTGTCTTTCTCATAGTTCGTACATAAGTACATTTTGAGCTTAAAGAGCAAAACGTTTAATGTTATGGAGCATAGATATGATCGGACAAACATGGTGAGATGCAGGAAAAAACACAGACAAAGATGCTCAAGCGACGAGTGGAATCGATTTTACTCAAGCTGCTTGCATCCATGGCATAAGTAAAAGCATTACCTAGATAGCGATCATAACCCGGCTCTGAAAGTGGGAGGTGAGGCACAAATGAAATCAGTGTCCCTTTCCAGCAGAAACTCTATCAAAACCTGCGATTCCCTTAAGTTAGATGCATTGCTGATCATGGAGGGTGCATTGAGAGCAACGTATGCTAAAAGACTTTGGGCATCGGAGCTTTGAATAGAGGAGCATGATAAAGACCTTCTGTAACGCAAGCATAAGAAGGCAAATTGAACTTGATTTTTTCGCATTGTTGAATGTTCACTCATATCAATGTCACTACCTGTTTGATTTCAAACTCAATCGACTTAGATCCTCTACCTCCAAACATACCCTCGAAGGTCACAACAAGGTTAACTCGGTCACCTCCAATGGCCACTTTGTATTGTCTGGCTCCTGCAATAGTGAGCTCCATCTCTGGCGCCTCAACATCGGCACCACCACTCAAGGATTGGTCAGCTGCGTTCTCCCAAAAGGTCTGTAATGCAATATCATATACGTTACCCTTCCCTCGCAGCTCACTACCCTCTAGTATCCCTACGCAGCTTGCAATGGGCTCCTCTATTGCTTTCAACAACTTTCTCCACTTAGGCAGTGCAGGCGTTTATGAATCGAGGATAGATTGAGCAGCTTATATCTCTTTAATAGCTTGAGAAGCACAACTACCTACTTAGACTCGAAGCTTGTACACATGTTGGCGCAAAAAGATGCGGCAAGCGAATGGCCTTCCCCTTGTCTCTCTCCGCCAGTTGTATTCCAAAATTTCTTAAGTCATCTGATCGCATTTGTCATGCCCTTTGGATAGGCGACTCAGAATGGGTTAGCCCTACGTAAATCACTCGTCCTCTATGCTTCATGAGCAGCAACTGCGAACAAGATATCACTGTGACTCCTTACCTACAATATAGCTTGAGATATACCTAGAATGAAAAGCCACAAAACTCACCTCCAGATCCCCGGATAATGTGCTCGGCGTTGCATTCTCTGTTGACAACATGAAGATTGTTTCCACCTTATCAAATCAGACTCTAGAACACCGTTGGCGACTGCACGTACACCATCTAGGATAGTCATCCTTATGCTTCTTCTCCTACTCGGTAGCCTTCACCAAGGCCCGGGAGGGCCCGGGAGGCATCACCTCGTAACAATGAGAGAGCAGCCAAGCCTCCAAAAAGACTCCCGGGTGCCTTCAGAGGGCTCTTGGAAGCAAAGGGTTGAGAATTCCTATCGGTTTGAAGTGGATCAGTAGGTGTGAGATCGAGATCAATAGTGCACTAGTTTGAGCCCTGGTTCTCATCAATTTTATCCTCCTCCGCGTTGCCTGCATGCTCATCGTCCTCAGGGACCTTGTAGCCATCGTAACCATCCTGCTCATCCTCTACCTCATGGTCGCCATACTCAAAAAGGTCAAGCTTTCTGGTGCGGGGGGCGGGATGAGAGGAGAAGCTACCTATGACCTCGTCTATCCTCGAGTAGAGGATCTATAGATGGTAGGAAGTGAGCAGAGGATCTGTAGATGGTGTCCAAGAAGGCAAGAGGTGAGCTACATTTTCATGAAAGAGCTCTATCAAAGCTCCAAGCTCTCTCTCTCTCTCTCTCGTTCTAGACAAAAGCATTTCTCTTCTCACTTATTGAAGCTTTCTTCTCTTCACTTCTGTGCAAAAACCCGTTTGTGAGCAATCAAAAGCGTGGTACCCTATGAAAATTATTCAAACGGCCAAATAGGATTGGTGTATTGCAAGGTGTGGGAGGCAGGGCACTAAGGAAGAGGGAAGTGAAGAGATATTTGCTGGAAGGTGTGTGAGGGAGGAGAGAATAGAAAGAACAGAGAATTTGAAAAAGGCACGGGCGGGAAACACCCAGGCTTGCCTGGTTGGGAAAGCCTCTTCTCTCCTTTTGCTTTCCAAGCCTTTCCTACTTAACTCACACGTAGCAGTCTCCAGCACCTTCCCTCCACTCCAAGCCTTCCTCTCCATCCAAGACGTGGCAACCTCTTGTGCCTCCCACCCTCCTTCCCTCCTTAATATTTAGTACAAGTAACCTGACCCGTCTACGACGGGCTAGCGACCCGCTCCGCCGGGTCTCAAGATGCTAAAATGTCTGAAACCAGCAACATATTCTAACCAAAAAAAAAGTCTACGACATAGTACTTCAAAATATTTAAAAAAACCTATACAAAGATTACTGAAATGAAGATTTCCCACCCAAGAAAGCCTCAAGAGGGTTTGAAAGAGCAATGTCATACTCCTAGGCTCTTGCTGTTGCCAATTGCAAAACTTCCTTGTACACAACATTTGTGGTAGAAGTATTATCCATCTCCTCGCCCCTAGCATTAGATGCACTCTGCAAAATGAAAACCTTAGGTAACAGTGTTTGATGCTCGGATATGTGAAAATGCCACGTATAGTTGGCCATGATTGAATACCGGTGTCACCAAGTACAGCCCCAAAAAACAAACAATGTTTGGCCCTGTGGCTTATTGATTGTCATGCAAAATGCCAAATCGGATAGGAAATTGCCATCTCCTCATGTCGAATGGGAGTTTAAGGTTGGTCGAAATGAATGTTATCCTTCCAATAAACGTTCTATCACCAGCATTGGTACCCGTTTTTCAGCTTCTAACACTTTCTGTGAAACTCTTTCCAAATACACATCCGCAAACACAGTCATAATTGAACATATAAAATCTAAAATAGACACCTAAAAGGGAAAAAGTCTGCGGCCATGTACTATAGGGAAAAAGCCTGTGCCGACCATGTGCTCCACATCCGCCATGTCCAAAAAAAAATTTATCTATGACAGAGTACTTCAAAAATATCACATCCAAAAGTGCAATCACATGTATGAACATGCAATAGCTACATCAAACAACTGATTGATATATCCAAATACACAGCCGCAAATAAAGTCATAACTGAACATACAAAATCTACAACAGACACACAAACATCCCTAAGGGAAAAGTCTACGACCATGTGTTACACGGAAAGGCCTGCGACGTTCGCCACATCCACCGCAGTTATGAAAATACAACGGGGTACCAACATTCGTATATGGGCCAGCATCACACAGAAAGATAAATTGGGAACTATAATTATTGAGCCGGCAATCTAGGACAGCGTAATATCCCATATGGATTGTGGATGTGGAGATTCATTAGAAACCCTAAATCAGGAACAGTCCTAAAAAGATAAACAATAGCATGTTTTCCCACTCACATATAATCGAAAAAAAACCTTTTATTTTAACAAAAAAATAAAGCAACAAACAATGTACACGATTCTTACCCAAGGTAGCTCTCCAGCTCAAGCAAATCCAACAACAGTTGCGCGCTCTCCAGAGATCCCAGCCCATACGATCTGCAATTTTCTAAAAGTGAGTGACTATACTATTAAACATGTCAACATAAAACGTGGTTGTCAAGCAACTATGTACCTTGCACCTGCGCTCTTGTCATCTCCTCATGTCGAATGGAAGTTTAAGGTTGGTCGGAATGAATGTTATCCTTCGAATAAACGTTCTATCACCAGCATTGGTACCAATAATGATTTTAGCTTCTAACACTTTCGTGTGAAACTTTTTCGAGTAACCTGACCCATCTACGATGGGCTAGCGACCCGCTCTGCCGGGTCTCAAGATGCTAAAATGTCTGAAACCAGCAACATATTCTAACAAAAAAAAAAATGTCTACGACATAGTACTTCAAAATATTGCATCTGAAAGTGAAACCAGAGAACTCATTGATATGTCCAAATACACATCCGCATACAAAGTCATAACTGAATATACAAAATGTACAATAGACACACAAACATCCCTAAAGGGAAAAGTCTGTGGCCATGTACTATAGGGAAAAGCCTGTGCCGGCCATGTACTCCACATTTGCCATGTCCAATAAAAAATTTCTCTATGACAGAGTACTTCAAAAAATATCACATCCAAAAGTGCAGTCACATGTCTGAACATGCAATAGCTACATCAAAGAACTGACTGATATATCCAAATACACAGTCGCAAAATAAAGTCATAACTGAACATACAAAATCTACAACACACACACAAACATCCCTAAGGGAAAAGCCTGCGGCCATGTACTGCAGGGAAAAGCCTGCGATGGCCATTCAGTCTACGTCCACCACGTCCGCCGCGTCCACCACGGCTACGAACACACAATGGAGTACCAACAATCGTATCTGGACCAGCATCATATAGAAAGACAATTTAGAAACTATAATTATTGAGCCATAAAACTTTTATACATGTATGTTGGTAAAACCCAACTCATTCTTTAGAGTACTTACTCAGACGCAAAGGGCTGTCAACAATGCTGGCAAAGGTGTACGTGTAGTCCCCATTTTGCCCTCGATAGAAAATTCGTGTCCACACACATTCATAGTATCCCAGCCAACGAACAGTGATGGTTTGTGGTCCATCATCCCTATGAAGCCGGCAACCCAGGACAGCGTAATATCCCAAATGGACTCGTCCATCCAAAGGATTGTGGACGTGGAGATTCATTAGAAACCCTGAATCAGGAACAGTCCTAAAAGACAAACAATAGCATGTTTTCCCACTCAAATATAATCCAAAAAGACTTTTGTTTTAACAAAAAATAAAGCATTAAACAATCCACACAGTTCTTACCCAAGGTAGCTCTCCAGCTCAAGCAAATCCAACAACAGTTGTGCGCTCTCCAGAGATCCCCAGCCTGCAGGATCTACAATTTTCTAAAAGTGAGTGACTATACTATTAAACGTGTCAACATAAAACGTGGTTGTCAAGCAACTATGTACCTTGCACCTGTGCTCTTGTTTCGGTGACAAATGTGAACTGCCTAGACATCCTATCACATTGCAAAAAAAGAATGCACGTGTCAATCTACATATACTGAAAAAAAACAATAGGCTTTGAAAAGAAAATAGCCTGTAGTGTATTGCAAACCCATAACTCAAATTAAAAATGAAATCCAAACATTATCAAGGACAAAGTCATGAAATATTACGTCTCACTTCATCTTTGTATAAATAGCCAACATTCCCAAAGACCTATGATAGTTGGAATATTGAAAGAACTTAAAAAAAGCTATACAAAGATTACCGAAATGAAGATTTTCCACCCAAGAAAGTCTGAGGAGGGCTTGAAAGAGCAATGTCATACTCCTAGGCTCTTGCTGTTGCCAATTGCAAAACTTCCTTGTACACAACATTTGTGGTAGAAGTATTATCCATCTCCTCGCCCTTGGCATCAGACGCACTCTGCGAAATAAAAACCTTAACAGCGTTTGATGATCGGATACGTGAAAATGCCACATATAATTGGCCATGACTGAATACCGGTGTCGCCAAGTACAGCCCCAAAACTGACAATGTTTGGCCCTGTGACTTATTGATTGTCATGCCAAATGCCAATCGGATAGGAAATTGCCGTCTCCTCATGTTGAATGGAAGTTTAACGTTGGTCGGAATGAATGTTATCCTTGGAATAAACGTTCTATCACCAGCATTGTTACCCGTAATGATTTCAGCTTCTAACACTTTTGTGTGAAACTCTTTGCATATCAACCGTGTCCCATTGCACAAACCCTGGCGAGGATTCAAATTACGCAACAAAATTATAGGAGCATTCCTTTTCAAAACCAACCGATGTGGGGGATATCCACCACCAAGATCAAGACTGTTCAAATACTCGACTGCAAACAAAAAGGAATCTCCCCCTAAGTTGTCCACTGAGTCTGCACTTAGGTACTCCCTTTCCTCACCGGGCATTGCCTTCAATGCCGTAGTATTAATTGCATCAACCTCGATGTTTCGAGGTGCAAGAATAGCACGCTCTCGAAAGTATGGTGCATAGTCCAAAATAGTTGCAAGCCCTCGATATACCCATCTAATGAGGCCTTCCATCGACTTTGCCTCTAAAAGCATATGCGATGGAATCACCACAGTATCTTCTTTTGTACATCTATTTATCCCATTGCCAATGTCCAAAACCCATTGCATGAACTCTTGCTCAGCACAATTATCACCATTCCGAAGGACCCGCATATTCTGCGTTAACTTCAATACTGTAGTGCGACCCCAAATCCTTGAGTGGCATAAGGTAGCATTGACAATGTCCTCTCGTCCTGCCTTTGGAAGAACTGGCAAGACTTGCCTAAAATCCCCCCTCAACAATACCACCTTCCCACCAAAAAGTTGCTCATTGGACATGATATCTTGCAAAGTTCTGTCTAGTGCCTCGAAAGCAAACCGGTGAGTCATGGGTGCCTCATCCCATATTATCAGCCTAGCCATCTTCAAAACATCTGCGAGTTGACTATTAACCTTAATATTGCAACTGCTAGTACCATCCAGCTCCAGCGGTATCTTGAATCGTGAGTGTGCCGTGCGTCCATTGGCTAGTAGCAATGCAGCAATCCCAGAAGATGCACATGCCAAAGCGATGAGCCCCTCCCCCCGCAATCGAGAGAGCAAGCAATTGTAGAGAAAGGTCTTTCCAGACCCTCCTATACCATCGAGAAAAAAGACCTCACCACCATCTCCATAAACCCTTGCCAAAATCCGATCGAATGCAGCACATTGACAGTGATTCAAGGACATTTCCATTTGCTGGGCAGTCTGTGCTTCTTTCACACAATCAAACATTCTTTCTTCTTGCAATAAACCATTTCCAGCTTCTGACAAAGATGTTCTATCTACAACAGGCATTCCGTCAAACTCAGCCAACCTTCGACCATGTTGTTGAAGAATGTGCTCTAAGTGCAATATAGCCTTCTTTATTGCTAGTTCACAATGACCAATTAAATTCCCCATACTTGATTCCAATATAATAAAAAAATCATCCGAAAGCTCAAGGGAAAATTTTTCCCACAAAAGTTGAGGAGACGTTGGCTCACAAAAAACCAATATTGTGACAAATAGGTGTCTCAATTGTGCACTATTTTGATAAAACACAGCCTCTTGCATACACACAAACCATTCATCATCACTCTCCAACAATCCCCGTGCTATGCATGCTGCCTTGAAAGTAGGGTACACTTGGCTGTCAAAAGTACGTAGGTCATCAAAGGACTTGCATCCCGTGCACACATTAAGAAGCATACGCATGAAGTAGAGCTCACCAGCTGAGGGGGAAATATTGTACATCCGACCTATGGTATTCCCCTTTTGTCTTCTAGTCCACCGCTTACTGATTTTGTTCCAAACCAACTTCTCTGGCAAGTCACCATACAGCAAGTTGCTTGCGTCAGATTGCAACTGATTATAAGTGAACCATTCTGTGAGGGTGGTCTTTTGATTTTGTTCCCTGCCTACAACATTTTGCAAATCATCATCATCTCGAAAGATGACGTTATTGCACATCGGAAGATGAACTTGCAATCTTTGCACATCGGGTTTTTCATCGTGTGTGGCATACTCATAAATCCGCCAACATGCTTCTGATGCTGACACGTAACGTGCATCTAAGTAACTACTAATCTCATCAATGGCACCATCAACTCTGTTGTGCAAATGCCCTTGCTCTCCTGCATTATTTAGCTGCATCTTGATAATGGCTCTGTCATGACCTTTGTACACATATTTATACAAATACTTAACTGCAGTGATTGTGGAGCATATTTCAACATTGATGTGTGCCTTGTACTTCATGGAGAGGAAAGGATTAAATGGCACAATCCAACGATTATCAATCACACCCCCTTTCACTTGTATCTTTCTACCATCATCACGACGCATGTAAACTGGATAGCCATCATTACCAACAATAGTCGTCTGTGAGAATCCACGTGGATAATGACGAATGCATTTTCCATCAACCATGCAAGCTGCAGATGGATTTAGTGCACCACACGGACCATGGACATTACATTGCCCAATAATATCATGCAACTCTGGGAACATAGCCTTATCTGGCAACTCCGCACACACTAATCGGTCATAGTGACCGATCTCCACGGGTTTGAAACCACTTTCTAATATCAACAATATGTGTGAGTGTGGCAGGCCTCTCTTTTGAAACTCTATGACACTCACATATCCAGCCACCTTCCCAAACAAATTATGTTTTGTAATTGACTGCATCATGTCCTTATGCTTTTGGAAAAACACACGGGCTGTCAAATCTGGACGGTCTTGTGCAGTTTGCCCTGGCAAGAATGCTATAGATATTTCAGGCCATTTGGGATTACAGGTGAATGTTATGAATAAATCCGGTTTGCCCCTTTTTCTGACAATTGCCATAGCATCTTGGTATAGCTGGCACATATACCGAGGCCCTCCCGTAAAAGAAGAAGGCAACACCACCCTATGCCCTGCAGCATTGCCAAGCACAGTACGTGTCCCATCAGCTGTATTCACCATGTCCATCAACC
This sequence comes from Dipteris shenzhenensis, assembly GCF_047967505.1. Taxonomy (NCBI): domain Eukaryota; kingdom Viridiplantae; phylum Streptophyta; class Polypodiopsida; order Gleicheniales; family Dipteridaceae; genus Dipteris; species Dipteris shenzhenensis. The sequence continues at coordinate 6,780,172 of NC_141627.1, read as the reverse complement.
CTTGATAGACTTCAGCGCGTAGGGAAGCTTGGTTGTTTCGTATCCACACCAACCTAGACTCTTCCATGCTACTATAGGCATCAACCATGTATTGCTGCAGCAATCTACCCCCACGCAAAAGACATGCATTTGTATCATATCTCACTTGCAAAAGATATGCGTAGTATTGTCTCTGGGTGACACAACTCTGTCCACGTATCTCGTGCAATGGTGTGTGATTAGGAACATCACTATATGGGATATATGGATGCCAACCATCTTCTCCCCGAGGGAACAAAAGAACATACATGAGAGGCATGTATGATCGGTGCAAATTAGATATTCTACGCACAAACCCATTGCGGCTAAAAATCTGAATGTCCCGATTTCCAATATCAAAGTCATCCCCTTGTCCTGGCATGATTGCAGCAACCTCGCTAGCCATAGGAGCCAAGTACTGCCTTGAGGTGGAGCGGCTCTCACAAATAACCATCCTCAGGTTTGTATGTGGATTTGTTCTTAGCACTTGCCCAATAGCCATCAATGCACTGGCATATGGATTGCACTCGTGCATCATCCTCTGCAACAACTCCAAAATGCCTGGATCCAAACCAGGCATCCCATCTAAACGGTGTTCTAGTTCATGATCAGTATCATACACGTACAACTGTGCAAAACGTGGCATCTCTTGCCTAGCCTCATCCGGCAACAAATTTCCAACCTGATGATACACACTACCATGGACTCGAAAGTTTTGTATACCCCCATTCCCACGGAACATTTGATCAACATGGGCTCCCAATGAAACAAATGCCATGGCACTATTATAAGCCCTAATGTTTTTCTTAAATAGTCTGCTTCTAGCATCATGTCTGTGCAGTAGAACTCTCAAAATCTCTGGTGGTTCTTCTAACGGCAACAATGACACACGACCAACTTTGCAACAGTGCTTGCCCACAACTTGATGCATATGCATTCGCGTCTCTTGTTTCCACAGTTGAGCCTGGCAAAAGCTACATGTATGATCCATGGATCCGAGTGCATGAACAGAAGGAGCATCGAAGACCAGTGGATACAAAGATGGATGCTCTACATTTTCCCTTAACGGAAAAGTACGCAAGATAGAGAGGCTCCCCCCTGCACCCAAAATCACAGCCCTATTGTGAACAACACGCCTTCGGGCTCTTAAATGAGTAGCATCCCTGGTTGCATCCATCTAAGTAGTTGTACATACTACTGGAGCATGTTCATGCTCATTACGTACTATTGGTGCAGTATGGAGGTCCATTCTATTTTCAGCAGTGCATGCTACATTACTGTGCCCATGCATTTGATTATGTTCTCTGCGTAGGCCAACTTCTACATCCATAGATTCCATTGCCCCCCTCACACTTCTAGCAACTTGTGTTCTCGACCTTGTTCTTTGTATAGCATAAATGCGACGGGCCGCCCGTGTTGAATCCATTTGAGTACTTGTACCTATTACTGGAGCATGTTCATGCTCATTTTCTATAGTTGGTAAAGTATTGACATCCATTGTATTTTCAGCAATGCACGGTACATTACTGTGCCCATACATTTGGTCCTGTTGTCTGCGAAGGCCATCTTCTACATCCATAGATTCCACAGCCACCCTCACGCTTCTAACTCCTTGTGTTTTCGACCTTGTTCTTTGTATAGCATAACTACGACGGGCCGCCCGTGTTGAATCCATTTGAGTAGGTGTACCTATCACTGAAGCATGTTGATGCACTCTATCTACTGTTACTGAAGTATTGAGGTCCATTGTATTTTCAGCCACAATGCACGCTACATTACTGCATCCATGTATCTGATTGTGTTGACTGCAAACTCCTACTTCTACACCCATAGATTCCACAGCCACCCTCATGCTTCTAGCACCTTGTGTTTTAGACCTTGTTCTTTGTATAGCATAAGCACGACGGGCTGCCCGCGTTGAATCCAACAATCTTCTCCTATGAGAACGTATTGAATGTAGCCTCTCTTCTATTTGTCTTGCCATCTTCTGTATCCACTCAACCAACTACATAAATATCTATTCCTCAAAGGGAAAAATAGATTAATCAAATAACTTATGCATCATCCCTAACCATGACAAAGCCATCCCTTTCCCATCTATCTAAAATTGAGAGCGGACCATCTATGCATTGAACTCATTATCTTTCGTAAGAGTAATGCTCATATTTTTTCAACATGTGAGCAAAATACAATACCATATGTGCAACCATCATTTGAAACATAAAAACCAAAGCTAACATATCTTTAAAAAACTCAAAGTTGACCATCTCAAAAAAAGTATAACCATTGCATCAGCATTTATGCGAATACATGATGCAAAGAAATTACAAATATTTGAGTATATCTTAAATAAAACGAAAATGGGAAGGAACAATAGGCAATTCAAATATTGAATTAAATTAGCTTCCATTGCCATATATATGTCAAATGAAAGTAAATATAATCATTTGCAAAAAACTTGTCTTGCCAAATAATATAAGGGCAACCCAACTACATGAATCCCATAGAAACATTTGGGATTCCAGTACAAAAAGTGACATAAAAGTCTCAGGAGTCAAACTTGTCTTGCCAAATAACATAAGGGCAACCCAAGTACATGAATCCCATAGAAGCATTTGGGATTCCAGTACAAAAAGTGACATAAAAGTCTTAGGAGTCTCTTAATTGTCACGGGTTGCAACCTGCTCTAGTTTACGGCTCATCCTGGTCATCAAAGCAGTTAGCCTATTTAAACCAACTTTGAACATTGACACCTCAGTGGACAGTAGCTGAACTTGTTCTTTCAGCTTATCAACTTGTAGTCTACACCCATTCTCACATACAACTGCCCCTTCTCCACCTCTCCCCAAAATCTGCTGCATCCATTGATTAGATTCCTTAACGCTATTCTCAATTTGAGAAATCCTTGCAATGAGAGTTCCAGGGAATTCTGCCATGCCCTGCGCTATTACTGCAGCACCATCTGAATGGATTTCTCCCCACAAAGAGCCCAAATATCGTGTGTTCATGGCACATGCATCCTTATTATTCTCGCACATGGCTTGAATGGACTTTAAAAGATTGTAATGACTTGAATGCTCAGTTGCATGGGTTGAAGCTCTCCCCCTTATAAGCCGTTTCATTATATTAGCAGTGCGACGTTTGCGGCTAGACTTAAAACGCTTTGAAGGCAACTTGGGACCGTGATTTGCTCCATGGGTTGAAGTCTCGGCCCTTGCTAAAACTTGATTTATCACATGAAGGCTATCTGGCTCAGGAAAAGATGACAACACAATGTCAGAAATTGCAGAGCCCTCCAACCTAGCAGCTCGCTTCATTGCCCGAAGGCTTTGTCGCCCATGGAAACCCGACTCCCCAAGATTTGGAACAACGGTAGAAGCCATTTCTGGAGCTGCATCCATAACAAAATACAAAAACCTTTTCAGGTATGTATTGGCTCAATTGTATAATTGGATCACACACATTCCATAGAACAAACATGAGCAGAAATGAATTGGCATAGGAGGTAGATACCCAAAGATTGTAGCCCATCTCCTCTCAGCAAAGAATTTGGAATCAAGTTGGATGGATTGAGATATTTGTGAATGAGCTCGTGCCAAGCACTCGTGCAAATATTTTCCGATTCAAAGGCGGTAAGTTGCTTAGAGTGACCAAGGATATGGTGGTAGGAAGTAGAAATCATAGGACATGTTAAAAGGAGAAATCGACATGGAAGGCACATGGCCCTAGCGTCTATTTCAAAAATCAAATCCCCCTAACCTCCCCTTGCCATGCATTAGCCTCCTCTACCAAACCCTAAATCTAAGACCTTAGTCCTATGATCATCACCAAGCAATCTTACTGCAATCTTACTGTCTGCTCATGAAGGTGCTCCTGGGAAAGATACAATTAACTTTGGACCTTTCATATCCAACCGTGTCCCATTGCACAACTTGATGCATATGCATTCGCGTCTCTTGTTTCCACAGTTGAGCCTGGCAAAAGCTACATGTATGATCCATGGATCCGAGTGCATGAACAGAAGGAGCATTGAAGACCAGTGGATACAAAGATGGATGCTCTACATTTTCCCTTAACGGAAAAGTATGCAAGATAGAGAGGCTCCCCCCTGCACCCAAAATCACAGCCCTGTTGTGAACAACACGCCTTCGGGCTCTTAAATGAGTAGCATCCCTGGTTGCATCCATATGAGTAGTTGTACATACTACTGGAGCATGTTCATGCTCATTACATACTATTGGTGCAGTATGGAGGTCCATTCTATTTTCAGCAGTGCATGCTACATTACTGTGCCCATGCATTTGATTCTGTTCTCTGCGTAGGCCAACTTCTACATCCATAGATTCCATTGCCCCCCTCACACTTCTAGCAACTTCTGTTCTCGACCTTGTTCTTTGTATAGCATAAATGCGACGGGCCGCCCGCGTTGAATCCATTTGAGTACTTGTACCTATTACTGGAGCATGTTCATGCTCATTATCTACAGTTGGTAAAGTATTGACGTCCATTGTATTTTCAGCAATGCACGCTACATTACTGTGCCCATACATTTGGTCCTGTTGTCTACGAAGGCCGTCTTCTACATCCATAGATTCCACAGCCACCCTCACGCTTCTAACTCCTTGTGTTTTCGACCTTGTTCTTTGTATAGCATAACTACGACGGGCCGCCCGCGTTGAATCCATTTGAGTAGGTGTACCTATCACTGAAGCATGTTGATGCACTCTACCTACTGTTACTGAAGCATTGAGGTCCATTGTATTTTCAGCCACAATGCATGCTACATTACTGCATCCATGTATCTGATTGTGTTGACTGCAAACTCCTACTTCTACACCCATAGATTCCACAGCCACCCTCATGCTTCTAGCACCTTGTGTTTTAGACCTTGTTCTTTGTATAGCATAAGCACGACGGGCTGCCCGCGTTGAATCCAACAATCTTCTCCTATGAGAACGTATTGAATGTAGCCTCTCTTCTATTTGTCTTGCCATCTTCTGTATCCACTCAACCAACTACATAAATATCTATTCCTCAAAGGGAAAAATAGATTAATCAAATAACTTATGCATCATCCCTAACCATGACAAAGCCATCCCTTTCCCATCTATCTAAAATTGAGAGCGGACCATCTATGCATTGAACCCATTATCTTTGGTAAGAGTAATGCTCATATTTTTTCAACATGTGAGCAAAATACAATACCATATGTGCAACCATCATTTGAAACATAAAAACCAAAGCTAATATATCTAAAAAAACTCAAAGTTGACCATCTCAAAAAAAGTATAAGCATTGCATCAGCATTTATGCAAAGAAATTACAAATATTTGAGTATATCTTAAATAAAACGAAAATGGGAAGGAACAATAGGCAATTCAAATATTGAATTAAATTAGCTTCCATTGCCATATATATGTCAAATGAAAGTAAATATAATCATTTGCAAAAAACTTGTCTTGCCAAATAACATAAGGGCAACCCAACTACATGAATCCCATAGAAGCATTTGGAATTCCAGTACAAAAAGTGACATAAAACTCTCAGGAGTCAAACTTGTCTTGCCAAATAACATAAGGGCAACCTAGAAGTACATGAATCCCATAGAAGCATTTGGGATTCCAGTACAAAAAAGTGACATAAAAGTCTTAGGAGTCTCTTAATTGTCACGGGTTGCGACCTGCTCTAGTTTACGGCTCATCCTGGTCATCAAAGCAGTTAGCCTATTTAAACCAACTTTGAACATTGACACCTCAGTGGACAGTAGCTGAACTTGTTCTTTCAGCTTATCAACTTGTAGTCTACACCCATTCTCACATACAACTGCCCCTTCTCCACCTCTCCCCAAAATCTGCTGCATCCATTGATTAGATTCCTTAACGCTATTCTCAATTTGAGAAATCCTTGCAATGAGAGTTCCAGGGAATTCTGCCATGCCCTGCGCTATTACTGCAGCACCATCTGAATGGATTTCTCCCCACAAAGACCCCAAATATCGTGTGTTCATGGCACATGCATCCTTATTATTCTCGCACATGGCTTGAATGGACTTTAAAAGATTGTAATGACTTGAATGCTCAGTTGCATGGGTTGAAGCTCTCCCCCTTGTAAGTCGTTTCATTATATTAGCAGTGCGACGTTCGCGGCTAGACTTAAAACGCTTTGAAGGCAACTTGGGACCGTGATTTGCTCCATGGGTTGAAGTCTCGGCCCTTGCCAAAACTTGATTTATCACATGAAGGCTATCTGGCTCAGGAAAAGATGACAACACAATGTCAGAAATTGCAGAGCCCTCCAACCTAGCAGCTCGCTTCATTGCCCGAAGGCTTTGTCGCCCATGGAAACCCGACTCCCCAAGATTTGGAACAACGGTAGAAGCCATTTCTGGAGCTGCATCCATAACAAAATACAAAAACCTTTTCAGGTATGTATTGGCTCAATTGTATAATTGGATCACACACATTCCATAGAACAAACATGAGCAGAAATGAATTGGCATAGGAGGTAGATACCCAAAGATTGTAGCCCATCTCCTCTCAGCAAAGAATTTGGAATCAAGTTGGATGGATTGAGATATTTGTGAATGAGCTCGTGCCAAGCACTCGTGCAAATATTTTCCGATTCAAAGGCGGTAAGTTGCTTAGAGTGACCAAGGATATGGTGGTAGGAAGTAGAAATCATAGGACATGTTAAAAGGAGAAATTGACATGGAAGGCACATGGCCCTAGCGTCTATTTCAAAAATCAAATCCCCCTAACCTCCCCTTGCCATGCATTAGCCTCCTCTAACGAACCCTAAATCTAAGACCTTAGTCCTATGATTTCTACTTCCTACAATCTTATTGTCTGCTCATGAAGGTGCTCCTGCGAAAGATACAATTAACTTTGGACCTTTCATATCCAACCACATCATGGACTTATTTCACTTCTGTCCACCATTATATTTTGCTCTGTGTGTGTGTGTGTGTAGCCCCATCTATCATCCAATCGCCTCATCTCTCGAGCTTAGTTCTCATGGCTATAAAGCACATGACGTGAAACACACTTAATCCTTTACTCTCCTTGAGAAGCAAGACTAACTTCTGAAAGAGGTTAGATTAGATCACTTAGGGAAGAGGATGCTGGCTTATCTCTAGACATACTGCCAGCTCGATGCTCCTAAGAAAATACAAATACCTTTAATGATTACTGATCCAAACACATCATGGCCTTGTCTTATTTCACTTCTGCCTACCATTATATTTCTCGTCCCCTCTCTCTCTCTCTCTCTCTCTCTCTCTCTCTCTCTCTCTCTCTCAATGTAGCCCCACCTATCATCCAATCGCCTCACGTCTTAAGCTTAGTTCTCATGGCTATAGTCCACACGACATGAAACATATTTGATGCTTTACTCTCATTGAGAAGCAAGGCTAGCTTCTCAAAACAAAGGTTAGATTAGATCACTTAGGGTAGAGGGTGCAAGCTTATCTATAGACATATTGCCAGGTCATCAAGATGCTCCTACGAAAGATACAATCACATTTAATGATTACTGCTCCAACCACATCATGGCCTTGTCTTATTTCACTTCTGCCCTACCATTATATCCTTTCATCCTCTCTCTCTCTCTCTCTCTCTCTCTCTCTCTCTCTATGTGTGTGTGTGTGTGTAGCCCCACCTATTATCCAATTGCCTCACGTCTCGAGCTTAGTTCTCATGCCTATAGTCCACATGACATGAAACATATTTGACGCTTTACTCTCATTGAGAAGCAAGGCTAGCTTCTCAAAACAAAGGTTAGATTAGATCACTTAGGCTAGAGGGTGCAAGCTTATCTCTAGACATATTGCCAAGTCATCAAGATGCTCCTAGGAAAGATACAATTACATTTAATGATTATTGATATCCAATCGCCTCACCTCTGGAGGTTACTTCTCATGGCCATAATGCACATGACATGAAACATACATAATCCTTTACTCTCCTTGAGAGGTTGATTAGATCACATAGGGTCCAACCACATCATCGCCTTGTCTCTAACTAATACACTAACTTCATTCACTTCTGTCCATCAATATATTTTCCCTCTCTCTCTCTCTCCCTCTCTCTCTCTCTCTCTCACCTCTATTATCTTTTAGTTCTTCCGTCTCAATAATATAATCATCTAGAAACTATAAGATCATAATGGTTTGCATGATTTAAAAAATGTAGCTTACATTTAATGATTACTGGTCCAATCACATCATCGCCTCCATTATCTTTTAGTTCTTCCATCTCAATAATATAATCATCTACAAACTTAATTCCTTTCTGTCCACCATTATATTTTCCCTCTCTCTCTCTCTCTCTCTCTCTCTCTCTCGCCTCTCCTAAGAGATATGCACAGACAAAGCAGGCATGGAGGTATGAGACTCTACACACAGAGCAGCACAACCACATCATTGCCTTGTCTCTAACTAATACACTAACTTCATTCACTTTTGTCCATCAATATATTTTCCCTCTCTCTCTCTCTCTCTCCCTCTCTCTCTCTCTCTCACCTCTATTATCTTTTAGTTCTTCCGTCTCAATAATATCATCATCTAGAAACTATAAGATCATAATGGTTTGCATGATTTAAAAAATGTAGCTTACATTTAATGATTA